>NC_092720.1:223691912-223749412 GCF_047496885.1 Scyliorhinus torazame
GAAACTCATGTTAACTTCTGCAATTCTGTTCATTAGGACAACGGACAGTTTATAATGTCAATTTAACTTTCCAGTAGAAATGTTGTATTTGTTTCCCGCTAGCCTGTGGATGTTTCAAATTCTGTGCTTTTGTTACGGCAAGCTGCATGTTTTTGTAACCTTTACCTGTCAGAAATAGCTGGTTCCCTTCAGGGGCTCTGTGACATGCTATGATCGTGAGGGAAGAGGTCAGCTCCTGGACTGACCACCTGACGGAAGACCATAAGACTGTATTAGAGGCGAAAATATTCACACGAAAGCCTGAGTATAAGTGAAAAAAAAAAACAGTTTATTATGTCAGAATTCTGGGAGAAAAGGCCTGAGGCTCTGCAGCCTATTGACAGCACCTTCTCTCACTTGAGCTAAGGCTCACACGGGTTAATATACAGATTCAAGGGGCGGAATTAGTTGTATTCTCATTTACATACAATCAATCAACTATATTCGCGTCACACTCCATTACATGCAGTCAATCAATTTTCATAGCATCCCAGTTATCACATATATGGTTAAAGTTGGTGTTGTCTTACCCGCCCCTAACTTCATGCAAAAGTCACTCAAGACTAACATAATGATGGCCTGTCTGCAGCTGGGGTCCTTGAGCTTATCAAGGACACATTGCATGTCTTGTTCTGTGAAGCTGTTATCAGCGGCTGTTGAAATACTCCCAAGGTTCTCGTGAGGTAGTTTATACAGCTCGTAACTTATTGCTAAAGAAAAGTGGCTAGTTCAGCCATTTTATGTCTTTAGTATTACTTTAAAAGCTAACAGCCATTTTGTGTCCTTTCTGATATTAACAGCATTGTGTATACACTATCTATTTCTACAAATTGCTTCTTCTAAACCGGCAGCTAAGCCAATGAGTACCTTTTGTCTCATCAGAACTATTCAAAAGTAATATGGGAGCACAAATGTAGTTACAGAGCCACCTATAATTTATATCATAGTCCAGTATCACAAAGTTTTCTCCAACACTTCCCCCTTTTAGTTTTGGAAGAAGTTTACTGAATCCCAGATGACCACAATGATTCGATATGAGGGCAGCAGGTGCGTTTAATCCGGCCTTTGGGGCATGTAGCCTCCCAGACGTTCCGTTCGTACACCGTGCAGGTGATTCAATGATCACCCCTCAAACAAACCCACATATGTCACATTTAATGTCTTGATATCAATCATTCCTGCCTCCCTGACTAACTCTGCTGTCTGTCATTAAATGATGTTGTTCATCGCAGTTTTCAAGTAAGCTCATCTAACGGTCCCACACTCGCTGCCACTAACTGTCCTCTGTGTGGGTCTGGGTGCTTTTTTCGTCAAGCATGGATTTTTCGTTAACTGGTGGTAAAGCTTAACTGATTGACCGACCTTGGGTCTTCGATCCCTCAGAGTTTCTGCAAGATGTGGGACCATCTCTGGCTCTTTATAATCCTAACTCAAATGATCCTCGCTCGGCCTATAGTGGTGGGCCTAAGGGGGGGGCAAAAGTTATAGCGATAGGAGGTTACGGGGGTGGAGACGCAGTGTTTCCTTTTCCTCCGTAAACGTAAAATGCACGGAGGCAGGTGTAATCTCTGAGACGCAACCATGAGTCCTGATTAACCCACATTCGTCCAACTCTCCCTGTCCCACCGGGTGGGGCAACGTGAGGGAGATCCCATATATTATCCCTGCGTATAGCAGAGGTCTCGATGAGATAGTACCTGAGGGAGGGGTTAGCCTGTATGATTCCAATGTCCTCCAGTTGGTTGTGAGGGTATGGCCCTGAGTCCGGTGTGATGATCGGGATTATCAGGACCATCTCCACCCCTGTCATCTCGTCCATTTTGCAGTTGGAGATCGCTGAGTATATTCTGGTTACTCCCCTCAGAGTACGGTTGTCCAGCGTCCCTTGCCATTCGGCTAGCTTAGCCAGTAGCGTGCTGTCTATTCAATCAGGCACCTCCCCCCTTTAGATCAGATCAAGGTTGTGGCCTAGCTACCCTGTCCGAGCCTTCCGGCTGTCTCCCTTTCTCGGTCGATGGGTTTGTTAATTATTGTCTTAGTGTGTGTCCCTAACACTGTTGTCCTATTCAATTGTATATCCAGGCCCTCTTCCCCAAGCTGGCTAGACCTTTCTCTGCTTTCGCTAATATTCTCTTCTTTATTCCTGTACGTTGTTCCACCTTTGTATTTAACCTTCGTATGTCGAGTGACTTTACCATCGAAGTTTCTGTGTTCAGTCAAGTCACTGCATCATTGATTCTGCCTCTTCTAACCCCGTGTGGGTCATGCCCTCAAAATCTAGTGGCACCCGTGTCATTGGCAGCCTGCTTCATAACAACCTTACTTAAAACACGTTACATATTCATTTAATATTATAAACTGTACCGGAATCCGCGAGAAGTACAGACACAACGGGCGAAATTCTCCCCCAACGGCGCGATGTCCGCCGACTGGCGCCAAAAACAGCTCCAATCAGACGGGCATCGCGCCGGCCCAAAGGTGCGGAATGCTCCGCATCGTTGGCGGCCGAGCCCCAACATTGAGGGGCTAGGCCGGCGCCGGAGGGATTTCCGCCCCGCCAGCCGGCGGAAATGGCGTTTGGTGCCCCGCCAGCTGGCGCGGAAATGCGGCGCATGCGCGGGAGCGTCAGCGGCCGCCGACAGCTTCCCGCGCATGCGCAGTGGGGAGAGTCTCTTCCGCCTCCGCCTTGGTGGAGGCCGTGGCGGAGGCGGAAGGGAAAGAGTGCCCCCACGGCACAGGCCCGCCCGCGGATCGGTGGGCCCCGATCGTGGGCCAGGCCACCGTGGGGGGCACCCACCGGGGTCAGATCGCCCCGCGCCCCCCCCCAGGACCCCGGAGCCCGCCCACGCCGCCTGGTCCCGCCGGTAAATACCAGCTTTGATTTACGCCGGCGGGACGGGCAATTTCTGGGCGTGACTTCGTCCCATCCGGGCCGGAGAATTGAGCGGGGGGGTCCCGCTGACCGGCGCGGCCCGATTCCCGCCCCCGCCCAATCTCCGGTACCGGAGACTTCGGCGGGGGCGGGATTCACGGCGGCCAACGGCCATTCTCCGACCCGGCGGAGGGTCGGACAATGACGCCCAATGTTTATACCCATCTGCTGTCTTTCCCCGAATGTACCTGCAGCCACACATTAAAATAGGTTCTTCCATTGTTCCAGTCTCTGGCTGCTGGGACGCACATCTCGTCAATAAAATAATACAGAGCACCATAGTTCATATAGCTACGTTCAGCCTGTGTCCGTTGTGAAATCAGTGATGTTCCTGCGCTCTTATGTGCTTGTGGTTGTTCTGAGATCTCAGGAGCCCTCACGAGTCCCCATAGCTGCTGCTGTCGTTCGAGCCTTTCCTGAATGTTTAACCTAAAAATTTAAAGGAAAAGTGGGAAAGTGTCCTGGTCGTCCCCAGGTGTTCGGTATTGCCCGTATAAAGCTTTTCCTGTATGGGCCGAACACGTGGGTTATTCAGGGGTTAGTAGTTCTCGTATATCACACCCTTTTCATATCTATTTTCCTCGTGGTTACGCGCCTGATTCTGTTGCGCTTGAACCCGGCCCCGACGGGCTTGTGCCTGTTTAATTAGCCAGTTTACAATAACTCAACTCTCTCAAATTCCTGAAGCTACTGCAAATATTGTCCACTTGCAGTTACTTGTAAAGTAAAACACAAAAGATCCATTCTGCATGGGGCAGAGTGGGTTAGCTGATCTCAATATATCTGACAATTCAAAACTTAAGATTTGTAAGTTCCAATTAAAAATACTTCTTCAGCTGTTTTTTTAAATTACTTTATCAGAATTACAAAGCCAGACTCTCAGAGTGTGGGACAGGGGCGAACCCCTAATCCAGCTCCTCGCCTGCTCCAGAAAGCAATTCAACTGAATCCAAATTCATGGTCCCCACAAGAGATACCAAATCCAGGCATTAACAAGCACGGGTCAGTTCTCTGCTGGTTTGAAAAGAGGTGGAGTAAGAGTTCCCTACAGTAACCTCATTTGAAGCCTACTTGTGACAATAAGCGATTTACATTTTGTCACCACCCTTCTTTTGTTTAAACAAGAAACATGATCATGAACATATTTTATTTACCCATCTGTCCTTCACACTTAATTCTGCAATCTCAGAATTAATACATCTGTGTTGTGTCAGGGAACGTTTAACACTGAACTAATCCAATGCCGGATTGGTCATCTGTATTGCAACTATCCTAACTTCCAATGAACACCATAAAATTAATATTTTCTTATTCTTAATATGTGATTTTGTACCCTGATTAAAATTCCTCGTGTATCAAAATTACCCTGGAAATGTCAATGATAACATTTGAAAAGAAAAATTTGTTAATTACACTCAAACAATTATCTTAAAATCACAATGTCAGACGACACCCAAATATCACCACACCCACAAAGAAAAGCTAGCACTTCAGTGCTTTAACCAAAATAACTTGGGTAAAAATCCTTCTGGTTCCTATTCTGAAGTTCCAAATTATAAACTCAAGGTTATGTCTCAGAAGTTAAATCTTAGCAGAGATATCTGAACATTCACAGACCAAACGCACACATTCCCCGAGCTCGCAAGTATCAAGAGTTCACTGTTAGCCCTCTCTCGTGGCTGCAGATTCTCAAAGAGACAGCAGTTTCACAATCGCTTAATTAAAATACTGAACAAGATACTCCATTTTCCTTCATCATAAAACTTTATCGGTGGTATTCCATATAAGTCAATTTCCGCTGATTGATTTTCTAGGCATTAGCTATTCTTAGCGACGTTTATTTTCTGTGCAGGTGGCCTGCTTGCTGAAATGGTTACATTTTTGTACCGAACCGAAGGAGGTGGAGAACTTGGAATGATGCCCTTTGCGTCTGTTACATGACCTCAAACATTATTTATTCTTTGCTTTAATGTTACTGAAATTTCTTTCGTGTTCTTAAAACTGAATTCAATTTTCAATGTTCGCTACTTAACCAGTGTTTGAAAGAGATATTACTGGGTTTGTTTTTTTGATTCAAATGAATTGAATTACTGCCCAGTTTATCTGGACGGCTTGAAAGGCTTAATCTCAAACTGAAAACCGATCTCGCAGATTTGAAACGATCTGAAGTTCTTCTAGACAAGAATCCATTGTTAAGTTTCTAACCTTAATCTTGTATTGACTTTACTCCCCTTTTTTTGTTTTGGAGGGGGATTTGTCACCCTCCGATATTTCTGAACAAAAAGCCCCTTTTTATTTTTACTGTGCCGCAGTGTCTAATTAAAATCCACCCGACTTCTACTTTTATTAATTGGGTTACAACGTTTCTGGGACATTGTACCTTCCCCTCTTCATTCCTCAATGACCACGAGGTCTGATCTTTTGGATTTTTACTTTATTTGATTTTTTTTTCTTTCTTTTCCTTTGGACATGTCTAAATTTTTAGTTAATATAAAATGTCCATCCCCAGGGAGCCTGTTTCTTTCCCCCTCTCCTTGAGATGTTCCAGGAATGCTGCGTGATCTTTTGGGCTAGTTGAGTTAGAATTCCTGCAATGTTTACAGTTCCCTTTCTTTACCCTACAGTCCTTAGCCGCAATTGTAGCAGTTTCCTGTGATTCTCTGCCGGTTTGCACAATCTGTACTGCCGCTATCTTTCCTCGCTTTATTTCTATGCGTAAAATGATTTGGGGTGAATGTGGGAGAGTGAGACTAGCCTGTTCTTCAAACGGTGTGAAGGCTTTATACCTGTCATTTACACTATTAGCGTAACGCTGCACGGGGGTGCACTTAATTTCAGTCATTTGTTCTTCTAACTGGTGAACTAAGATGACTCCTGTCTTATTTGTCTTAACCCACTTTTCTTTGTTCTACGGGGGCTGCACGGGATCCCACCCATCTCTGATCATTGTTTTTCTGTACCAGAGTATTTTGCTCTTGTCCGTACGCCAGACCCATGGATCCTCGGGGGACCCCAGAAAAGCGGGCTCATGCCTCCCTTTTCCATGATGTGTTAACCGTGTCATCGCTATCACCTGCTTATCCGGTGTGCCTAGGCGACTGTGCTCAGAGGCTTTTACCTATCGTCCACTCCCGGAGAGTGGTGGTCCTGGCTTGGCAATGTCACGGCAAATTCCGCAACCGTTGACGCTCAACAGTCTGTGCGTCTCGGATTCATAAGACCATAAGACATAGGAGCGGAAGTAAGGCCATTCGGCCCATCGAGTCCACTCCACCATTCAATCATGGCTGATTTCAACTCCATTTACCCGCTCTCTCTCCATCGCCCTTAATTCCTCGAGAAATCAAGAATTTATCAACTTCTGTCTTAAAGACACTCAACGTCCCGGCCTCCACCGCCCTCTGTGGCAATGAATTCCACAGACCCACCACTCTCTGGCTGAAGAAATTTCTCCTCATCTCTGTTCTAAAGTGACTCCCTTTTATTCTAAGGCTGTGCCCCCGGGTCCTAGTCTCCCCTGCTAATGGAAACAACTTCCCTACGTCCACCCTATCTAAGCCATTCATTATCTTGTAAGTTTCTATTAGATCTCCCCTCAACCTCCTAAACTCCAATGAATATAATCCCAGGATCCTCAGACGTTCATCGTATGTTAGGCCTACCATTCCTGGGATCATCCGTGTGAATCTCCGCTGGACCCGCTCCAGTGCCAGTATGTCCTTCCTGAGGTGTGGGGCCCAAAATTGCTCACAGTATTCTAAATGGGGCCTAACTAATGCTTTATAAAGCTTCAGAAGTACATCCCTGCTTTTATATTCCAAGCCTCTTGAGATGAATGACAACATTGCATTTGCTTTCTTAATTACGGACTCAACCTGCAAGTTTACCTTTAGAGAATCCTGGACTAGGACTCCCAAGTCCCTTTGCACTTCAGCATTATGAATTTTGTCACCGTTTAGAAAATAGTCCATGCCTCTATTCTTTTTTCCAAAGTGCAAGACCTCGTACTTGCCCACGTTGAATTTCAT
The DNA here is from genome assembly GCF_047496885.1 of Scyliorhinus torazame. NCBI lineage: Eukaryota > Metazoa > Chordata > Chondrichthyes > Carcharhiniformes > Scyliorhinidae > Scyliorhinus > Scyliorhinus torazame. Next base: position 223,698,912 of record NC_092720.1, read on the forward strand.
CAGCCATTTCTTGGACCACTCTCCTAAACTGTCTAAATCTTTCTGCAGCCTCCCCACCTCCTCCATACTACCTGCCCCTCCACCTATCTTTGTATCATCGGCAAGCTTAGCCAGAATGCCCCCAGTCCCGTCATCTAGATCGTTAATATATAAAGAGAACAGCTGTGGCCCCAACACTGAACCCTGCGGGACACCACTCGTCACCGGTTGCCATTCCGAAAAAGAACCTTTTATCCCAGCTCTCTGCCTTCTGCCTGACAGCCAATCGTCAATCCATGTTAGTACCTTGCCTCGAATACCATGGGCCCTTATTTTACTCAGCAGTCTCCCGTGAGGCACCTTATCAAAGGCCTTTTGGAAGTCAAGATAGATAACATCCATTGGCTCTCCTTGGTCTAACCTATTTGTTATCTCTTCAAAGAACTCTAACAGGTTTGTCAGGCACGACCTCCCCTTACTAAATCCATGCTGACTTGTCCTAATCTGACCCTGCACTTCCAAGAATTTAGAAATCTCATCCTTAACAATGGATTCTAGAATCTGGCCAACAACCGAGGTTAGGCTAATTGGCCTATAATTTTCCATCTTTTTCCTTGTTCCCTTCTTGAACAGGGGGGTTACAACAGCGATTTTCCAATCCTCTGGGACTTTCCCTGACTCCTGTGACTTTTGAAAGATCATAACTAACACCTCCACTATTTCTTCAGCTATCTCCTTAAAAACTCTAGGATGTAGTCCATCTGGGCCCGGAGATTTATCAATTTTTAGACCTCTTAGTTTCTCTAGCACTTTCTCCTTTGTGATGGCTACCATATTCAACTCTGCCCCCTGACTCTCCGGAATTGTTGGGATATTACTCATGTCTTCTACTGTGAAGACTGACGCAAAGTACTTATTCAGTTCCTCAGCTATTTCCTCGTCTCCCATCACTAGATTACCAGCGTCATTTTGGAGCGGCCCAATGTCTACTTTTGCCTCCCGTTTGTTTTTAATGTATTTAAAGAAACTTTTACTATCATTCCTAATGTTACTGGCTAGCTTACCTTCATATTTGATCCTCTCTTTCCTTATTTCTCTCTTTGTTATCCTCTGTTTGTTTTTGTAGTCTTCCCAATCTTCTGACTTCCCACTACTCTTTGCCACATTATAGGCTTTCTCTTTTGCTTTGATGCATTCCCTGACTTCCTTTGTCAGCCATGGCTGCCTAATCCCCCCTCTGATAACCTTTCTTTTCTTTGGGATGAACCTCTGTACTGTGTCCTCAATTACTCCCAGAAACTCCTGCCATTGCTGTTCTACTGTCTTTCCCACTAGGCTCTGCTCCCAGTCGATTTTCGTCAGTTCCTCCCTCATGCCCCTGTAGTTACCTTTATTTAACTGTAACACCTTTACATCTGATTCTACCTTCTTTCTTTCAAATTGGAGATTGAATTCGACCATATTATGATCACTGCCTCCTAAGTGTTCCCTTACTTTAAGATCTTTAATCAAGTCTGGCTCATTACATAACACTAAGTCCAGAATGGCCTGTTCCCTCGTGGGCTCCATCACAAGCTGTTCCAAAAAGCCCTCCTGTAAACATTCAATGAATTCCCTTTCCTTGGGTCCACTGGCAGCATTATTTACCCAGTCCACCTGCATATTGAAGTCCCCCATGATCACTGTGACCTTGCCTTTCTGACATGCACTTTCTATTTTGTGGTGCATTTTGTGCCCCCGGTCCTGACCACTGTTAGGAGGCCTGGACATAACTCCCATTATGTTTTTTTTGCCTTTGTGGTTCCTCAACTCTACCCACACAGACTCCACATCATCTGACCCTATGTCGTTTAGTGCTATTGATTTAATTTCATTCCTAATTAACAAGGCAACCCCGCCCCCTCTGCCCACCTCTCTGTCTTTTCGATAGGTTGTGAATCCCTGGATGTTTAAATGCCAGTCCTGAACCCCCTGCAACCACGTCTCTGTGATGCCTACCACATCATACCTGCCAGTCACAATCTGGGCCACAAGCTCATCTACCTTGTTCCGTACACTGCGCGCATTTAAATATAGCACCTTTAATTCTCTATTGTTTTCTTAGTGTGGTGGACCTTGGTTTACTGAGCCTTTCCCTACACTGTGTCATATTTTGTGGGATGGGGACAATCGTAACCACTCTTGAGTTTTGTCTGTTCGTGTTTTTTTGTATTCCGAAGCAGCTACGCTCCCCGCTGATTACTTCACCTCTTGGTTCCCTGACTTTCGCTTCCCCCCCAATCTTTAGTTTAAAGTCCTATTGACCACCCTATTTACTCTTTTCGCCAGAACACTGGTCCCAGCTCGGTTCAGGTGGAGACCATCCCAACGGTATAGGTCCCCCCTGTCCCAAAACTGATGCCAGTGTCCCATGAAAAGGAACCCCTCTTTCCCACACCACTCTTTCAGCCACGTGTTAACTTCCCTTATTCTTGCCTCCCTATGCCAATTTGCACGTGGCTCGAGTAGTAATCCGGAGACTATGACCCTTGAGGACCTGTTTTTTAATTTGAATCCTAGCTCTTTATAATCTCGAAACAGGTCCTCTTTCCTAGACTTGCCTATGTTGTTGGTACCGACATGGACCACAACAACTGGATCCTCCCCCTCCCTCTCCAGTATCCTTTCAAGCCGGTCAGAGATGTCCCGCACCCTAGCACCGGGCAGGCAACATACCACGCGGGACTCTTTATCCTGCTCACAAAGGATACTATCTATCCCCCTGATAATATAATCTCCTACAACTACAACTTGCCTATTTACTCCCTCCCCTTGAATGGCCTGCTGAACCATGGTGCCTTGGTCAGCTGACTCATCCTTCCTGCAACCCTGTTCGCCATCCACACAGGGAGCAAGTGCCTCATACCTGTTGGACAGGGTCAAGGGCTGAGGCTCCTGAGTTCCTGACTGCTGGTTCCCTTTACCTGCCTGACTTGCAGTCACACCCTGCTGTCCCTGGCCACTGGCAGGATTTAAACTACTTACTCTGACAGGTGTGACTGCCTCCTGAAACACAGTGTCCAGGTAAGTCTCCGCCTCCCGGATGTGCCTCAGTGTTTGAAGCTCAGACTCCAGCTCATCAACTCTGAGCCAGAGCTCTTCGAGCAGCCAACACTTACTGCAGATGTGGTCGCTGCAGCTCGCAATGGGATCTGCCAGCTCCCACATCAAGCAGCTCAAGCACATCACCTGACCAGCCATCACTAATTAATTAATTAGTTTTAATTTAAGTTTATGAGTTTAGCTGTGTTTTTTTTTTATTTGGGGCAGATTTGCTATCAACCAATCAGATCACAGCTTCCCTCTGACGTCACTTTTGGAAAAAAAACTGGAAAACAGGAAGTTACCGTCAGGTTTTTATACTCACAGAGACTGCTCCTCCTCCTCCGAACGGCTCCCAAAATTAGGCCCGAAGAAAGAGAGAGAGCAAAACAGTAGGGAAAAAGCACCTTCTCCCACTCTTCACCGAATTACCTCACTGCACCAAATTACCAAATTCTCACTCGGTCTGTATCTCTCTCTCACTCAGGCTGTGTGTCCTTGACCTGCGCAATGTTTACTAATGTGCGCTTTCTGTCTGTCTTTTATACAGACTTTAGGATGACTCACACTAAAACTTCAAAGAGAAGAATACAATGTGTACCTTTGTGCCCCTGAACAGGCCTCAGGTGACTGCCCGATAACTGCCTCTCAGCAATAAGGGTGGGGGCAGCTTCAGCCAATCAGACACTAATCTACACTGCACTTTTAACTGAAAAACAGCAAATTCACAACTAACTCTGGCCGTCACGTGAGAGCTCAATTGCCCCCTTAATTCAGGCTCAGCATGGGGCCTCGAGCAGCCAATTAGTACGAAAGAAAATGGTATAGCAGACCAACAAAACAAAACCCCAAAAAATAAATTTTAAACGGAGTCTTTTACGCACTTGGCCTTGATACCAGATTCTTTGGATGTTGCTTCGCCGTCCGTCCTTCTCGCCGTGTGACTGTAATTTCTGGCGGTCAAAGGTTTGACTTCTCGCCTTGTCCTCCGGCTCGAGCAGCGTCCGGCTCAGCAACCTCCCGCCGGACTACGCCAATTGTTAGAGGTGAAAATATTCACACGAAGGCCTGAGTATAAGTAAAAAAGCCATTTATTATGTCAGAATTCTGGGAGAAAAGGCCTGAGGCTCTGCAGCCTATTGACAGCACCTTCTCTCACTTGAGCTAAGGCTCACACGGGTTAATATACAGTCCCAGGGGCGGAATTAGATGTATTCTCATTTACATACAATCAATCAACTATATTCGCGTCACACTCCATTACATGCAGTCAATCAATTTTCATAGCATCCCAGTTATCACATATATGGTTAAAGTGGGTGTTGTCTTACTTGCCCCTAACTTCATGCAAAAGTCACTCAAGACTAACATAATGATGGCCTGTCTGCAGCTGGGGTCCTTGAGCTTATCAAGGACACATAGCATTTCTTGTTCTGTGAAGCTGTTATCAGCGGCTATTGAAATACTCCCTAAGTTCTCATGAGGTAGTTTCCACAGTTTGTAACTTATTGTTCAGGATTGTGACTAGTTCGGCCATTTTGTGTCTTTAGTATTACTTTAAAAGTTAACAGCCATTTTGTGTCCTTTCTGATATTAACAGCATTGTGTATACACTATCTATTTCTACAAATTGCCTCTTCTAAACAGGCATCTAAGCCAATGAGTACCTTTTGTCTCATCGGAACTATTCAAAAGTAATATGGGAGCACAAATGTAGTTACAGAACCACCTATAATTTATATCATAGTCCAGTATCACAAAATGCCCTCCAACAACGGAGGAGGAGAAATAGGCCATTCGCTCCAGCGAATCTGCTCCGCCACTCAATGACAACGGCACAATTGCTTCACAGCTCCAGGGTCCCAGGTTCGATTCCGGCTTGGGTCACTGTCTGTGCGGAGTCTGCACGTTCTCCCTGTGTGTGCGTGGGTTTCCTCCGGGTGCTCCGGTTTCCTCCCACAGTCCAAAGATGTGCAGGTTAGGTGGATTGGCCGCGATAAATTGCCCTTAGTGTCCAAAATTGCCCTTAGTGTCCAAAATTGCCCTTAGTGTTGGGTGGGGTTACTGGGTTATGGGGATAGGGTGGAGGTGTTGACCTTTGGTAGGGTGCTCTTTCCAAGAGCCGGTGCAAACTCGATAGGCCGAATGGCCTCCTTCTGCTCTGTAAATTCTATGATAATCTATGACATCACGACTGATCTGATGTGGTCTGGTCTAACCACATCCCATCAATGAATAAAAGAAATATATATTTTTTCTTAGATAAGGAGGCCAAAAATGCACACTGCTCCAGATGTGGTCTCCCCCAGACCCTGTACAGCTGCAGTAAGATATCCCTGCTCCTGCACTCAAATCCTCTCGCAATGAAGGCCAACATACCATTTCCAATTTGGTACCTGAATCTTATTAACCCTGTGCCAATTACTTGTGGTTCCAATAGTAATCCAGAGATTATTATCTTTTTGGTTTCTGCTTTTTAATTTAGCGCCTACCTGTTCATACTCCCTTTGCAGAACCTCTGTTCCTGTTCTTCCTGTGTTGTCGGTACCCACGTGGACCACGACAACTGGATCTTTACCCTCCCACTGCAAAGCAGAAACAGGTCCGACAGGTAATGTGATCTGGAAACACCCCAACCCAGCCACATTCCTTCACCTGCCCTCGCCAGACGTGCAAATGGCGTCCAGTACAGAGGCTGAGATCTTTGCCGAGGAGCTGGTCTGCCCCATTTGCCTCGAATTCTTCAGCGACCCGGTGACACTGCAGTGCAGCCACACCTTCTGCCGGCCCTGCATCACCCAGTGTCGGTACGGCCAAAGTCAGGAGTCCTGCCCCGAATGCCGGGGGTCCTTCAGCCAGCGGGACCTGCGCAGCAGCCGTGCGCTGAGGAACCTGTCGGAGAAAGCCCGCCGTTTGAGCCTGGGGGGTGAGACGGGAAGTCTGCCCAGCGACGAGGGACGGGCGCTCTGTCCCAGGAGTGAGCAGCGACCCGTTTACCTGGCCCGCAGACGTGTCCCCGAGCACGGCAATCACGCAAAGGCTTCGTCAAGGGAATGGATTGAGGTCTGTAAAGATGCATGATGCACGCTCACGCTCACGCTCACACTCACACTCACACTCACACTCACACTCACTCACACACACTCACACTCACACACACTCACACACGCTCGCACTCACACTCACACTCACACTCACACTCACACTCACACACACTCACACACACTCACGCACACACTCACACTCACCCACACACTCACACTCACCCACACACACACACACTCACACTCACACACGCACACACTCACACACGCATGCACAAAAAACACACACTCACACACAAACACGCAGTCACGCGCACATTCACACACATGACTCAAACACTCACATACACACTCTCTCACACTCACTCACACGCAAAGCACACACTCACACGTGCGCGCGGGCTACGGATGGGTTTTTCCACCTTTCTGTGCTGGGTGTTGGAAAACGGTGTCTGTCTGGCTGGTGGGTTACTGGGGCCTATCGGATACTGCAGACCTTTCCGTTGATTCAGCCGCGAGAGGCAGGCCGGGTCTCTGACAGTGTCCCTACCTCTGAGAGCCTCCACGCTCCCCACCCGCCTGGCAGCCATATTCAAAACGCTCCCATGGTGTCCAGTGACCCGTGAGCCAGCCCTCCCCTCCCCGTCCTCGGTTACTCTCCCCTCCCTTCCTCTTCCCTCCCCTCCCCTCCCCTACCTCAAAGGAATTGAGGCCAGGGTCGAATTGAATGGCGGAGCTGGCTCGAGGGGCCGAATGGCCCACTCCTCATGTTTCTTCTGATCTTATGTCTTTTATGGCCCCGTGTTGTTTCTGGCGGCATTGCTGCTTCACAGCGCCTGGGTCCCAGGTTCGATTCCCGGCTTGGGTCACTGTCTGTGCGGAGTCTGCACCTTCTCCCCGTGTCTGCGCGGGTTTCCTCCGGGTGCTCCGGTTTCCTCCCACAGTCCAAAGACGTGCAGGTTCGTGGGGTTAGGGGGCTAGGAGGGGGGTTTGGACCTCGGTAGTGTGCTCTTTCAGAGGGTCAGTACAGAATCGATGCGCTGAGTGGCCTCCTTCTGCACTGTCGGGATTCTATAGCTATGGGTGAGCCGGAGAGATCCCACTGCACTATTGGAAGAGGTGCGGCGGGGGGAGGTGTGGGGCGGGCCGGGTAAACCATTCAGGACAGAGAGAAGGCGACGTTTCTTCCCCCAGAGAGCAGTGGGCCCGTCAACCCCCACGGGAAGGAGTTGAATCCAAAATATTCTGGGTTAAGATTCTCCGCTTCCCGATGCCAATTTTGTAATCGCTGATCGGGCGGAGAATCCATTTCTAGGGCTGAATCGAGGGCCTTGTTTCACGCCCCCTCCGAACCGGTGTCATGGAGGCGCGTGGTGTGCACCGCAGGCCATTGGGACTGCCTCTGGACGTCACAGGAATGCTCTCCCCCCCCCCCCCCCCCCGTGATGCTCCGCCCCCGACGGGCCGAGATCCCCACCGCAGGGTTGACGTGTGGCTCAGGAACCCGGCGTGGCGGCTGCGGACTGCGCCCAGCGCAGTCGGGCGGAAGCCGTGCTGCTACGGGGCGGGGGGGGGGCTTCAGCAAAGGCTGGGGGGGGGGTGTCCAGGGGGGGGGGGCACTGCCTGGCAGGTCGGGTCCACACAGGACCGGCGCCTTGTTGTACGGCTCGACCGCGGTCCAGGCAATTCTCCGGCCGTTTATTCCGCGGAGGTCGGGCTGTGTGGGAGGGCGCGGGCCACCAATTTTTTTTTTCCAACGTAAAAGGCCTCAGATCCTCCGCATTTAGCCTCGGAGTGTTTACAAGAAGCAGTTAGATATAGCACTGAGGGCGAAGGGGAGCAAAGGCTATGGGGAGAAAGCAGGATTAGGCTATTGAGTTGGATGATCAGCCATGATCGTGATGAATGGCGGAGCGGGCTCGAAGGGCCAAAAGGCCTCCTCCCATCTTCTATATTTCCATATCTGTGGGAGTTTGAAGTCCGCAAATTGTTTACCGTATGTCCGACAGTACAGTTAGCGATCGTACATCAACCGTGCATCATTGACTGGACGGTCCTTTGCTCGTGTTATAATCGAGAGTATTTTCGTTATGTGTAGGCCGAGCTCCTGTCGGCGATCGATTGCCTCAGGGGAGAAAGGGAGCGGCGTCGAGACGCTCAACGCCAACAAACGCACAACGTCTCCAGACTGAAGGTGAGGTGCTCCCGCTCCACCTCCCCCTGCCTTCCCCAGGTCCCGCTCTGTTACTCAATCCCCTTCGCTCCACAGGGGCAGGCCGACAGTCTGCAGGCCCACATTGCCTCCGAGTTCGAGAAAATGCATCGGACCCTGCGGGAGAGAGAGCAGCGTTTACTCCGGAATCTCCGGGAAGAGGAGGAGAGGCTCCTGCAACCCATGGAGGACGACCTCCGAGCGATCCGAGAGGACTTGGACTGGATTGAGCGGGAGCTGAGCGATGTCCAGGCACAGCTGGAGGGTCACGGCCTGGCTTCCTTTGCGCAGGTAAACTCTGTTATTGAACTCAGCTCAGTAAAACAATAAATCAAATTCAGCTCGATGGTCCAGAACGTTTGACAACCAATTATTGGTTCGCAACTGATATAAGGGCAATCTTGTGGGTGTCGCCCCTTCAACTGGCGATGTGTGAGAGAAAGTGCGAGTGAGGGAGGGAGAGAGGGTGTGAGCGAGAGAGAGAGAAAGAGAGAGTGTGTGTGAGAGAGAAAGAGAGAATGTGTCTGTGTGAGAGAGAGAGAATGTGTGTGTAAGAGAGAGAGAGTGCGAGAGAGAGAGTGCGGGTGTGTGTGTGAGAGACAGAGAAGGAGAGAGTGTGTGTGAGAGAGATAGAGAAAATGTGTGTGAGAGAGAGAAAGAGAGAATGTGTGTGAGAGAGAGAATGTGTGTGTAAGAGAGAGAGTGAGAGAGAGAGAGAGAGAATGTGTGTGAGAGAGAGAATGTGTGTGTAAGAGAGAGAGTGAGAGAGAGAAAGAGAGAATGTGTGTGTGAGAGAGAGAATGTGTGTGTGAGAGAGAAAGAGAGAATGTGTGTGTAAGGGACAGAGAGTGTGAGAGAGAGAAAGAGAGAATGTGTGTGTGAGAGAGCGAAAGAGAGAATGTGTGTGTAAGGGACAGAGAGTGTGAGAGAGCGAAAGAGAGAATGTGTATGTAAGAGAGAGAGAATGTGTGTGTAAGAGAGAGAGAGTGCGAGGGAGAGTGCTAAATTGGGGGAAGAACAACTGTACCAAAATTCAGCAGGAGCTGGGGAATGTGGACTGGGAGCAGCTGTTTGAAGGTAAATTCACATTTGATATTATAGAATGTACAGTGCAGAAGGAGGCCATTGGGCCCATCGAGTCTGCACCGGCTCTTGGAAAGAGCACCCTACCCAAGGTCAACACCTCCACCCTATCCCCATAAACCAGTAACCCCACCCAACACTAAGGGCAATTTTTGACACTAAGGGCAATTTATCATGGCCAATCCACCTAACATGCACATCTTTGGACTGTGGGAGGAAACCGGAGCACCCGGAGGAAACCCACGCACACACGGGGAGGATGTGCAGACTCCGCACAGACAGTGACCCAAGCCGGAATCAAACCTGGGACCCTGGAGCTGTGAAGCGATTGTGCTATCCACAATGCTACCGTGCTGCCCTTACGTGGGAGGCTTTTAAAGAGAGGTTGATTAGAGTGCAGGACAGACACGTCCCTGTGAAAATGAGGGATAGAAATGGCAAGATTAGGGAACCATGGATGACAGGTGAAATTGTGAGACTAGCTAAGAGGAAAAAGGAAGCATACATAAGGTCTAGGCGACTGAAGACAGACAAAGCTTTGGAAGAATATCGGGAATGTAGGACCAATCTGAAGCGAGGAATCAAGAGGGCTAAAAGGGCTCATGAGATATCTTTAGCAAACAGGGTTAAGGAAAATCCCAAAGCCTTTTATTCATATATAAGGAGCAAGAGGTTAACTAGAGAAAGGGTTGGCCCACTCAAGGACAAAGGAGGAAAGTTATGCGTGGAGTCAGAGAAAATGGGTGAGATTCTTAACGAGTACTTTGCATCGGTATTCACCGAGGTGAGGGACATGATGGATGTTGAGGTTAGGGATGGATGTTTGATTACTCTAGGTCAAGTCGGCATAAGGAGGGAGGATGTGTTGGGTATTCTAAAAGGCATTAAGGTGGACAAGTCCCCAGGTCCAGATGGGATCTAGCCCAGGTTACTGAGGGAAGTGATGCACAATCAATACACTCGAGACAAAGAGGAATCATATCTAATCGGCTTTAATCAGCTAGAACTGTACCCAGCAGCGATGATACAGAAAGTGAAGGCTGCTGGGATGGCATCGGTTCTTAGCCCCACCCTGAGAGGTGGGGTATATGTACATTATCCAATGGGAGACCCCTAGGTCAAGCCAATGGTCATTCACCTCTCAGATACTGCAATACCTGGTATTACCACAGGAAGTGAGAGAGGAAATAGCTGGGGTCTTAACAGATATATTTGCAGCATCCTTGTACATGGGTGAGGTACCGGAGGACTGGAGAATTGCTAATGTTGTCTCCTTGTTTAAGAAGGGTAGCAGGGATAATCCAGATAATTGTAGACCGGTGAGCCTGATGTCAGTGGTAGGGAAGCTGCTGAGAAGATACTGAGGGATGGGATCTATTCCCCTTTGGAAGAAAATGGGCTGATCAGTGATAGGCAACATGGTTTTGTGCAGGGAAGGTCAAGTCTTACCAACTTAATAGAATTCTTTGAGGAAGTGACAAAGTTAATTGATGAGGGAAGGGCTGTAGATGTCATATACATGGACTTCAGTAAGGCATTTGATAAGGTTTCCCATGGTAGGCTGATGGAGAAAGTGAAGTCTCATGGGGTTCAGGGTGTACTAGCTAGATGGATAAAGAACTGGCTGGCAACAGGAGACAGAGAGTAGTGGTGGAAGGGAGTGTCTCAGAATGGAGAAAGGTGACTAGTGGTGTTCCACAGGGATCCGTGCTCGGACCACTGTTGTTTGTGATATACATAAATGATCTGGACGAAGGTATAGGTGGTCTGATTAGCAAGTTTGCAGATGACACTAAGATTGGTGAAGTTGCAGATAGCGAGGAGGACTGTCAGAGAATACAGCAAAATATAGATAGATTGGAGAGTTGGGCAGAGAAATGGCAGATGGAGTTCAATCCAGGCAAATGCGAGGTGATGCATTTTGGAAGATCTAATTCAAGAGCGGACTATACGGTCAATGGAAGAGCCCTGGGAAAATTGATGTACAGAGAGATCTGGGAGTTCAGGTCCATTGTACCCTGAAGGTGGCAACGCAGGTCGATAGAGTGGTCAAGAAGGCATACAGCATGCTTGCCTTCATCGGACGGGGTATTGAGTACAAGAGTCAGCAGGTCATGTTACAGTTGTATAGGACTTTGGTTAGGCCCCATTTGGAATACTGCGTGCAGTTCTGGTCGCCACATTACCAGAAGGATGTGGATGCTTTAGGGAGGGTGCAGAGGAGGTTCACCAGGATGTTGCCTGGTATGGAGGGCGCTCGCTATGAGGAGAGGTTGAGTAGATTAGGATTATTTTCATTAGAAAGACGGAGGTTGAGGGGGAACCTCATTGAGGTCGAGAAAATCATGAGAGGTGTGGACAGGGTGGATAGCAACAAGCTTTTTCCCAGAGTGGGGGACTCAATTACAAGGGGTCACGATTTCAAGGTGAGAGGGGGAAAGTTTAAGGGAGATGTGCGTGGAAAGATCTTTACGCAGAGGGTGGTGGGTGCCTGGAACGCATTGCCGGCGAAGGTGGTAGAGGCGGGCACGATAGCGCCTTTTAAGATGTACCTCGACAGATACATGAACGGGCGGGGAGCAGAGGGATACAGATCCTTAGAAAATAGGCGACAGCTTTAGATAAAGGATCTGGATCGGCGCAGGCTGGGAGGGCCGAAGGGCCTGTTCCTGTGCTGTAATTTTCTTTGTTCCTCTTTGAGAGTGAGGGTGTGTGTGTGAGAGAGAGGGAAAGAGAGAATGTGTGTGAGAGAGAGAAAGAGAGAATGTGTGTGTGTGTGAGAGAGAGAGAGAATGTGAGAGTGAGAGAGAGAGTGTGCGAGAGAGAGAAAGAGTGTGCGAGAGAGAGAGAGAGTGTGCGAGAGAGAGAGTGTGCGAGAGAGAGACAGTGTGCGAGAGAGAGAGAGTGTGCGAGAGAGCGTGAGAGAGAGAGAGTGTGCACGAGAGGGAGGGAGAGAGAGAGAGTGTGCACGAGAGGGAGGGAGAGAGAGAGTGTGCGTGAGAGAGAGAGAGAGTGTGCGAGAGGGAGAGAGAGAGTGTGCGAGAGAGAGAGTGTGCGAGAGAGAGAGTGTGCGAGAGAGAGTGTGCGAGAGAGAGAGAGAGCGTGTGAGAGAGGGAGAGTGCGCGAGAGAGTGTGAGAGAGATAGTGTGTGCGCGAGAGGGAGAGAGAGAGTGCGCGAGAGGGAGAGAGAGAGTGCGCGAGAGGGAGAGAGAGAGTGTGCGAGAGAGAGAGAGTGTGCGAGAGAGAGAGAGTGTGCGAGAGAGAGAGAGTGTGCGAGAGAGAGTGTGCGCGAGAGAGAGTGCGAAAGAGGGAGAGAGCGTGTGAGAGAGAGAGTGTGTGCGCGAGAGGGAGAGAGAGAGTGCGCGAGAGGGAGAGAGAGTGCGCGAGAGGGAGGGAGAGTGTGTGAGAGAGAGAGAGAGAGTGTGTGAGAGAGGGAGAGAGAGAGTGTGCGAGAGGGAGAGTGAGAGTGTGCGAGAGGGAGAGTGAGAGAGTGAGAGTGTGCGAGAGAGTGAGAGTGTGCGAGAGAGAGAGTGCGCGAGAGGGAGAGAGAGTGTGTGTGAGAGAGAATGTGCGAGAGAGTGAGAGAATGTGCGAGAGAGAGAGAGTGCGCGAGAGGGAGAGAGAGAGTGCGCGAGAGGGAGAGAGAGAGTGCGCGAGAGAGAGAGTGCGCGAGAGAGAGAGAGTGCGCGAGAGAGAGAGAGTGCGCGAGAGAGAGAGAGAGTGCGCGAGAGAGAGAGAGAGTGCGAGAGAGAGCGAGAGTGCGAGAGAGAGTGCGAGAGAGAGAGAGTGCGAGAGAGAGCGAGTGTGTGAGAGAGAGAGAGTGTGTGAGAGAGAGATGTTCTCTGTATGTATGGATGGCGATGTCTTTCTGGTAGAAATGATCAGACAACATACGGCTTTGTGAATGAACAAAACTGTTTATTAACCCACTAAAACACTAAAGGGTTTCTATGATGTCTACTGTGATTACTGTTGGATAATATCGCTAAGTACAAATAACTGTGATTAACTAATATTAATTACCATTGACTAAGGAGCTAGTTGATATGCGCATGGGCTCTGTGCCTCCTCTCCACATTCTGCTTCACATGTGTCTGTGTTCCAGTAACATTCTCCTGTCGCCACGCCACCTATCTCCGGATGCTAGAATTGTAATCTATAAATAACATGACATGTGTGAGTGTCTGTGTGTGTGTGTGTGTGTCTATCTGATGTGTGTATCTGTGTGCATGTGTCTGTCTGTGATAGCGTATCTGTGTGTGTGTCTGTGTGTGAGAGTGTGTCTATCTGATGTGTGTATCTGTGTGTGTGTCTGTGTGTGAGAGTGTGTCTATCTGATGTGTGTGTCTGTGTGTGTGTCTGTGTGTGAGAGTGTGTCTATCTGATGTGTGTATCTGTGTGTGTGTCTGTGTGTGTGTCTATGTGTGTGAGTGTGTCTATCTGATGTGTCTATCTGATGTGTGTGTCTGTGTGTGTGTCTGTCTGTGATAGCGTATCTGTGTGTGTGTCTGTGTGTGAGAGTGTGTCTATCTGATGTGTGTATCTGTGTGTGTGTCTGTGTGTGAGAGTGTGTCTATCTGATGTGTGTGTCTGAGTGTGAGAGTGTGTCTATCTGATGTGTGTATCTGTGTGTGTGTCTGTGTGTGAGAGTGTGTCTATCTGATGTGTGTATCTGTGTGTGAGAGTGTGTCTATCTGATGTGTGTATCTGTGTGTGTGTGTCTGTGTGTGAGAGTGTGTCTATCTGATGTGTGTATCTGTGTGTGTGTCTGTGTGTGAGAGTGTGTCTATCGGATGTGTGTGTCTGTCTGTGATAGCGTATCTGTGTGTGTCTGTGTGTGTGTCTGTGATAGCGTATCTGTGTGTGTGTGTGTCTGTGTGTGAGAGTGTGTCTATCTGATGTGTCGATCTGATGTGTGTGTCTGTGTGTGTGTCTGTCTGTGAGAGTGTGTCTATCTGATGTGTGTGTCTGTGTGTGTGTCTGTGTGTGTGTGTCTATCTGATGTGTGTATCTGTGTGTGTGAGAGTGTGTCTATCTGATGTGTGTATCTGTGTGTGTGTCTGTGTGTGAGAGTGTGTCTATCTGATGTGTGTATCTGTGTGTGTGTCTGTGTGTGTGTGTCTATCTGATGTGTGTATCTGTGTGTGTGAGAGTGTGTCTATCTGATGTGTGTATCTGTGTGTGTGTCTGTGTGTGAGAGTGTGTCTATCTGATGTGTGTATCTGTGTGTGTGTCTGTGTGTGAGAGTGTGTCTATCGGATGTGTGTGTCTGTCTGTGATAGCGTATCTGTGTGTGTCTGTGTGTGTGTCTGTGATAGCGTATCTGTGTGTGTGTGTGTCTGTGTGTGAGAGTGTGTCTATCTGATGTGTCGATCTGATGTGTGTGTCTGTGTGTGTGTCTGTCTGTGAGAGTGTGTCTATCTGATGTGTGTGTCTGTGTGTGTGTCTGTGTGTGTGTGTCTATCTGATGTGTGTATCTGTGTGTGTGAGAGTGTGTCTATCTGATGTGTGTATCTGTGTGTGTGTCTGTGTGTGAGAGTGTGTCTATCTGATGTGTGTATCTGTGTGTGTGTCTGTGTGTGTGTGTCTATCTGATGTGTGTATCTGTGTGTGTGAGAGTGTGTCTATCTGATGTGTGTATCTGTGTGTGTGTCTGTGTGTGAGAGTGTGTCTATCTGATGTGTGTATCTGTGTGTCTGTCTGTGTGTGAGAGTGTGTCTAAAAGATGTGTGAATCTGTGTGTGTGTCTGTGTGTGAGAGTGTGTCTATCTGATGTGTGTATCTGTGTGTGTGTCTGTGTGTGTGTGTCTATCTGATGTGTGTATCTGTGTGTGTGTGTGTGTGTCTATCTGATGTGTGTATCTGTGTGTGTGTCTGTGTGTGTGAGTGTGTCTATCTGATGTGTGTATCTGTGTGTGTGTCTGTGTGTGTGTGTCTGTGTGTGAGAGTGTGTCTATCTGATGTGTGTATCTGTGTGTGTGTCTGTGTGTGTGTGTCTGTGTGTGAGAGTGTGTCTATCTGATGTGTGTATCTGTGTGTGTGTCTGTGTGTGAGAGTGTGTCTATCTGATGTGTGTATCTGTGTGTGTGTCTGTGTGTGAGAGTGTGTCTATCTGATGTGTGTGTCTGTGTGTGTGTCTGTGTGTGAGAGTGTGTCTATCTGATGTGTGTGTCTGTGTGTGTGTGTCTGTGTGTGTGTGTCTGTGTGTGAGAGTGTGTCTATCTGATGTGTGTATCTGTGTGTGTCTGTGTGTGTGTGTCTGTGTGTGTGTGTCTGTGTGTGAGAGTGTGTCTATCTGATGTGTGTATCTGTGTGTGTGTCTGTGTGTGAGAGTGTGTCTATCTGATGTGTGTGTCTGTGTGTGTGTATCTGTGTGTGTGTGTCTGTGTGTGAGAGTGTGTGTATCTGATGTGTGTATCTGTGTGTGTGTGACTGTGTGTGTGTCTGTGTGTGCAGCAGCCTGTCTATCCACGCACATTCCTGGCCATTTTACCACTTCACCTTCACAAATGTTGAACAGTAGTTCTCCGATGCTGAGAGCTTTGTGTGACAGGTCTAACTATACCTCCGCTCGAATTGCTGAACATCGAACATTCCAGCGCAGTACAGGCCCTTCGGCCCTCGATGTTGCGCCGACCTGTGAAACCACTCTAAAGCCCATCTACACTATTCCCTTATCGTCCATATGTTTATCCAATGACCATTTGAATGCCCTTAGTGTTGGCGGGTCCACTACTGTTGCAGGCAGGGCATTCCACACCCTTACTACTCTCTGAGTAAAGAAACTACCTCTGACATCTGTCCTATATCTATCTCCCCTCAATTTAAAGCTTTGTCCCCTCGTGCTAGACATCACCACCCGAGGAAAAAGGCTCTCACTGTCCACCCTATCCAATCCTCTGATCATCTTGTATGCCTCAATTAAGTCACCTCTTAACCTTCTTCTCTCTAACGAAAACAGCCTCAAGTCCCTCAGCCTTTCCTCACAAGATCTTCCCTCCATACCAGGCAACATTCTGGTAAATCTCCTCTGCACACTTTCCAATGCTTCCACATCCTTCCTATAATGCGGCGACCAGAATTGCACGCAATACTCTAAATGCGGCCGTACCAGAGTTTTGTACAGCTGCAACATGACCTCATGGCTCCGAAACTCAATCCCTCTACCAATAAAAGCTAACACACCGTACGCCTTCTTAACAACCCTCTCAACCTGGGTGGCAACTTTCAGGGATCTATGTACATGGACACCGAGATCTCTCTGCTCATCCACACTGCCAAGAATCTTACCATTAGCCCAGTACTCTGTTGTTATAACCTGCCTGCTTACCATTGGCTGGGGACTAATGACAATCCCACAATCCTGTGGGAGTATGAGCTTCCCCAATGAGGGGGGGCGGAGAAACCATTAGTAACTGGGCGGAGAGATGGCAGATGGAGTTTAATCCGGACAAATGTGAGGTAATGCATTTTGGAAGGGCTAATGCAGGTAGGGAATATACAGTGAATGGTAGAACCCTCAAGAGTATTGAAAGTCAAAGAGATCTAGGAGTACAGGTCCACAGGTCATTGAAAGGGGCAACACAGGTGGAGAAGGTAGTCAAGAAGGCATACGGCATGCTTGCCTTCATTGGCCGGGGCATTGAGTATAAGAATTGGCAAGTCATGTTGCAGCTGTATAGAACCTTAGTTAGGCCACACTTGGAGTATAGTGTTCAATTCTGGTCGCCACACTACCAGAAGGATGTGGAGGCTTTAGAGAGGGTGCAGAAGAGATTTACCAGAATGTTGCCTGGTATGGAGGGCATAAGCTATGAGGAGCGATTGAATAAACTTGGTTTGTTCTCTCTGGAACGAAGGAGGTTGAGGGGCGACCTGATAGAGGTATACAAAATGATGAGGGGCATAAACAGAGTGGATAGTCAGAGGCTTTTCCCCAGGGTAGAGGGGTCAATTACTAGGGGGCATAGGTTTAAGGTGAGAGGGGCAAGGTTTAGAGTAGATGTACGAGGCAAGTTTTTTACGCAGAGGGTAGTGGGTGCCTGGAACTCGCTACCGGAGGAGGTAGTGGAAGCAGGGACGATAGGGACATTTAAGGGGCATCTTGACAAATATATGAATAGGATGGGAATAGAAGGATACGGACCCAGGAAGTGTAGAAGATTGTAGTTTAGTCGGGCAGTATGGTCGGCGCGGGCTTGGAGGGCCGAAGGGCCTGTTCCTGTGCTGTACATTTCTTTGTTCTTTGTTCTTTGTTTAAACTACAAGTATAAATAAAGCTGGCCAGTTTGGAACCAGCAGGAATGTGTGTGCAGCAAGGGAAGTTGCTGCTGCTGTTATATATATGTTATTGTAAATAAATGTTATTACTTTGTATCCTTAAAAATCGTGCTGGATTCTTCGTGGCCCTCACAAAACTGGCGACGAGGGTTAAAGTGAATAGCTGAAGCCACCTCCCTGGATTTTTGTTGGATACAGGTTGGAAGTTGTTTTCTATTATACCATGCCTCTGTACGGACGTTTGGATGTTTTTGATGCTGCGCTGGAAAGCTGGAACCAATACACACAACGGATGCGTTACTATTTCCGGGCAAACAATATCACCGAAAACGAGAGCCAGGTGGTCATATTGCTCACCGCCTGCGGCCCGCATACGTTTGGGGTGATTAGGAGCCTTACGTACCCAGCTGCGCCGGACACCAGAACGTTTGATGAACTTGTGAATATAGTGGGGCAACACTTTAGCCCAACCCCGTCCACGATAGTCCAGCGTTACCGGTTTAATACCGCTGAGAGGACCCCTGGAGAATCCCTTGCTGATTTTCTATCCAGGCTACACAGGATTGCGGAGTACTGTGACTGGTGAGACCTTGTCAGAAATGTTACGCGACCGTTTGGTTTGCGGTATTAACAATGCAGCAACCCAGAGAAAGTTGTTAGCGGAGCCAACATTGACTTTTCAACAGGCCATTCAAATAGTCTTGTCCCGAGAGAGCGCAGAGCGAGGAGTACAGGAGCTACAGGGAATGGAAGTGCATGCCTTGGGGCGCAACCCCTTCCGTCCGAAAACGTCCCCCCGCACTCCTGCGGTACCTTGGGCGAGGCACCGTCCGGACCGATGCCAGTGGCCGTCGGACATTCCTCCCCGAAGGGAGCCTTCTCCAGAGCCAATGGATGAGGAGCCATGTCCGTGTCAGACTTGTAGGCGCCGACCCCGTCGCGGACGGCGGTCCTGGGGGCGCCAGAGGCGCTGTCGTTTCGACCGAAACAGCCCAGGGGCCGTAACTGGGACCAGCCCAGGGGCCGTACCTTCCATGTGGATGAACCTGCGGCGACTACTCCTGAGGACGTGGAGACGGAGGACGACTGCCTGCAGCTGCATTGTGTGGCAGCTCCCCGTGTGGCCCCCATTAAGGTGACAGTATGGGTCAATGGCCACCCGCTTGAGATGGAGTTGGACACTGGCGCAGCGGTCTCAGTGATCGCCCAGAGGACATTCGACCGCATCAAGCAGGGTATACAGACCCTTACACTAACTGACTCACAGGCCAGGTTGGCCACCTACACGGGGGAACCACTGGACATTGCAGGAACTACAATGACCCCTGTTGTCTATGGACGCCAGGAGGGGCGTTTCCCACTTATCGTGGTGCGCGGCCATGGGCCCAGCCTGTTGGGTCGGGACTGGTTGCGCCATTTGCGGTTGCAATGGCAGCACATCCTCCAAACAGTTTCTGGAGGGTTGACTGAGGTGCTAGGACGATACCCAGATGTATTCCAGCCTGGTTTGGGGAAAATAAAAGGGGCCGTAGCCCGTATCCAAGTTGAACCAGGAGCCACGCCGCGCTATTTCCGGGCGCGGCCAGTGCCTTACGCCTTGCTCGAGAAGGTAGAAGGGGAGCTCACTCGTTTGGAGAGTTGGGGTATTATCAGGCCCGTCCGTTTTGCTGACTGGGCAGCACCAATTGTACCTGTAATGAAGCCAGATGCCACAGTTCGCTTGTGTGGCGACTATAAACTTACAGTGAATACGGTTTCCCGACTCGACCGATATCCAATGCCTCGCATAGAGGATCTCTACGCGAAACTTGCAGGTGGACTCTCATTCACAAAATTAGATATGAGTCACGCCTACCTTCAGTTGGAGCTGGACCCTGCCTCCCGACCATATGTAACAATTAATACACACCGGGGCCTGTATGAATATACACGGTTGCCCTTTGGAGTATCCTCTGCCTGCGCAATTTTTCAACGTGTTATGGAGGGTATTTTGAGAGGTTTACCACGTGTGGCTGTCTACCTAGATGACGTGTTGATTACAGGGACGTCGGAGCAAGAGCATTTGGAAAATCTGGAGGCTGTCCTTAGACGCCTTTCGGAGGCTGGAGTCCGTTTACGCCACACAAAGTGCGTATTTCAGGCAAAAGAAGTAGTCTACCTAGGTTATCGGGTGGACCGCGAGGGTCTGCACCCCGTCGCAGAGAAGGTGCGTGCAATTCAACATGCCCCCACCCCGACTGACACTTCGCATCTTCGTTCTTTTCTCGGTCTCGTAAACTATTACGGGAAGTTCCTCCCCAATCTGGCAACTACGCTGACCCCCTTACACCTGCTGCTAAAGAAAAATCACACCTGGGTTTGGGGTCAGCCGCAAGAAACCGCTTTCCGGCGGGTAAAGCAACAATTGTCGTCGTCTGGGTTACTAACCCACTATGATCCTGGAAAACCTTTGCTCGTCACATGTGATGCACCCCCGTATGGTATTGGGGCTGTCCTGTCCCACAAGATGGAGAACGGGGCCGAGCGACCGATAGCTTTCGCCTCCCGCACATTGACTGCAGCGGAGAAGAAGTACGCGCAGATCGAGAAGGAGGGCCTGGCAGTGGTTTTCGCGGTGAAACGTTTCCACCAGTACGTGTATGGCCGCCATTTCACTATCGTGACTGATCATAAGCCTCTGCTGGGACTTTTCCGAGAGGATAAGCCAATACCGCCCATTGCTTCTGCACGGATCCAGCGCTGGGCTTTGTTGCTTGCTGCATACGAGTATTCTCTGGAGCACAAACCAGGTACGCAGATAGCGAATGCCGACGCACTGAGCCGATTGCCTTTATCGACCGGCCCCATGTCGACCCCCACGACCGGTGAGGTGGTTGCAACCCTAAATTTTATGGACACCTTGCCTGTCACGGCATCACAGATCCGTGAGTGGACCCAGACGGAGCCAGTCCTGTCAAAGGTTCGGCACATAGTCCTGTATGGTGGGCAGCATAGACAGCTCCCAGGCGAGTTGCGGGCATTTTCCTCCAAGCTGTCAGAATTCAGCGTGGAAGACGGCATCCTCTTGTGGGGGACGCGTGTGGTTGTCCCGGAAAAAGGCCAGGAGCTGATATTATCAGACTTGCACAAAGGGTATCCGGGCGTGACCAAAATGAAAATGTTGGCCTGGAGTTATGTCTGGTGGCCAGGCCTCGACACCGACATTGAGAATGTGGCCCAAAACTGCTCCATTTGCCAGGAGCATCAGAAGCTTCCGCCGGCCGCGCCCCTACATCACTGGGAATGGCCAGGGCGGCCTTGGGCACGCTTGCATGCAGATTTCGCCGGCCCTTTTCAAGGATCCATGTTCCTTCTATTAATCGATGCCCAGTCTAAATGGCTAGAGGTGCATAAGATGCAGGCGACAACGTCCTGCGCAACAATTGAAAAGATGCGTTTGTCTTTTAGTACGCATGGCCTCCCCGAGGTGCTGGTCACGGATAACGGCACTCCATTCACGAGTGAGGAGTTTGCGAGGCTCACGAAGATGAACGGCATACGCCATATCCGCACTGCCCCTTACCACCCGGCTTCAAATGGGTTGGCAGAGCGCGCAGTGCAGACATTCAAAAGAGGCCTAAAGAAGCAGTCTTCCGGATCAATGGACACGAGACTGGCTCGCTTTTTGTTTACATACAGGACCACCCCCCATACGGTGACTGGGGTAGCTCCCGCAGAACTCCTAATGGGCCGGAGACTTCGCACCCGCCTTAGTATGGTTTTCCCGGACATTGGCGCAAAAGTACGCCGCACACAAGAACGGCAGGGACAGGGATTTTCTCGGCATCGTCCGATTCGGCAGTTTGCGCCCGGTGACCCAGTGTTCGTTCGGAATTTTGCTGGTGGTGCCCAGTGGGTTCCTGGTGTAATCTTTCGCCAAACGGGCCCTATATCTTACCAAGTGCAAGCCCAGGGTCGTCTCCAGCGAAAACATGTAGACCACGTCCGGTCCAGAAGATCATCCCCTCAAAAGATTCCCCGCCCCCGGAGCTCATTTCTCCAGCCGCAAAGACCAGAGACAAGGGAAGGTAGTCCTCACAATCTTCCACTGGTGCCTCACTCGAAGCCTGCGCAGGTCGTTACGGAACCGAATGGAGATAGAGACGCTGACATGACGGAGGCAACAGACTCTGACTCCAAGATGGAGACACAGGATGCATCAGAGGGAGAATCCTCGGGTCCACGGGCTGTGGATGTACAACCGTTGCGCCGTTCATCACGGAAGCGCCGGTCTCTGTCTCGTTACACGCCGCCTGATCCAGCGCCGCGTGCAAATGGTGTCCGGCCTGCGGCAAAACGAGTCCGACGCCCTCCTTCGCCAGGGTCTTCGGTGGATTCCTTGGACTTTGGGGGGAGGGATGTTATAACCTGCCTGCTTACCATTGGCTGGGGACTAATGACAATCCCACAATCCTGTGGGAGTATGAGCTTCCCCAATGAGGGGGGGGCGGAGAAACCATTAGCAGACTCCCTGTATAAATAAAGCTGGCCAGTTTGGAACCAGCAGGAATGTGTGCAGCAAGGGAAGTTGCTGCTGCTGTTATATATATGTTATTGTAAATAAATGTTATTACTTTGTATCCTTAAAACTCGTGCTGGATTCTTCGTGGCCCTCACAAAATCTGTCTTCCTGTTATTCCTTCCAAAATGAATCACCTCACACTTTTCTGCATTAAACTCCATTTGCCACCTCTCAGCCCAGCGCTGCAGCTTATCTATGTCCCTCTGTAACTTGTAACATCCTTCCGCACTGTCCACAACTCCACCGACTTTAGTGTCATCTGCAAATTTACTCATCCATCCTTCTACGCCCTCCTCCAGGTCATTTATAAAAATGATAAACAGCAGTGGCCCCAAAACAGATCCTTGTGGTACACCACTAGTAACTGGACTCCAGTCTGAACATATCCCATCAATCACCACCCTTTCAATCACCACCCTTTGTCTTCTTCCAACTAGCCAATTTCTGATCCAAACTGCTAAATCACCCTGAATCCCATGCTTCCGTATTTTCTGCAGTAGCCTACCGTGGGGAACATTATCAAACGCTTTACTGAAATCCATATACACCACATCAACTGCTTTACCCTCATCCACCTGTTTGGTCACCTTCTCAAAGAACTCAATAAGGTTTGTGAGGCACGACCTACCCTTCACAAAACCGTGTTGACTATCTCTAATCAAATTATTCCTTTCCAGATGATTATACATCCTATCTCTGATAAACCTTTCCAAGACTTTGCCCACAACAGAAGTAAGGCTCACTGGTCTATAATTACCAGGGTTGCCTCTACTCCCCTTCTTGAACAAGGGGACAACATTTGCTATCCTCCAGTCTTCTGGCACTATTCCTGTAGACAAAGATGACTTATAGATCAAAGCCAAAGGCTCAGCAATCTCCTCCCTAGCTTCCCAAAGAATCCTAGGATAAATCCCATCCGGTCCAGGTGACTTATCTATTTTCACACTTTCCAGAATTGCTAACATCTCCTCCTTACGAACCTCAAGCCCTTCTAGTCTAGTAGCCTGAATCTCAGTATTCTCCTCGACAACATTGTCTTTTTCCTGTGTGAATACTGACGAAAAATATTCATTTAGCACCTCTCCTATCTCCTCGGACTCCACGCACAACTTCCCACTACTGTCCTTGACTGGCCCTACTCTTACCCTAGTCATTCTTTTATTCCTGACATAATATTTAGAAAGCTTTAGGGTTATCCTTGATCCTACCTGCCAAAGACTTCTCATGTCCCCTTCTGGCTCTGCTTAGCTCTCTCTTTAGGTCCTTCCTAGCTAACTTGTAACTCTCGAGCGCCCTAACTGAACCTTCATGTCTCATCTTTACATAAGCCTCCTTCTTCCTCTTGACAAGTGTTTCGACTGCTTTAGTAAACCACGGTTCCCTTGCTCGACCACTTCCTCTCTGCCTGACAGGTACATACTTATCAAGGACACGCAGTAGCTGTTCCTTGAACAAGCTCCACATTTCCATTGTGCCCATCCCCTGCAGTTTTCCTCTCCATCCGATGCATCCTAAGTCTTGCCTCATCGCATCATAATTGCCTTTCCCCAGATATAACTCTTGCCCTGCGGTATATACCTATCCCTTTCCATCACTAAAGTAAACGTAATCGAATTGTGGTCACTATCACCAAAGTGCTCACCTACCTCCAAATCTAACACCTGTCCTGGTTCATTACCCAGTACCAAATCCAATACGGCCTCGCCTCTCGTTGGCCTATCTACATACTGTGTCAGGAAACCCTCCTGCACACAATGGAATGAAGTGACCCAACCTGCTTCCTAGGATTTATTAAGCAGAAAGCGTGAAAGCAAATCGGGCGATACGAGGTCAGGTTCACCACGAGATCCGTCACTCGGGTCAGTTTTAAGGATTGCCTGCAAGGGGTGAAGTGAGGGGGCGGGGTGGAGGAGGGGGGGGGGGGGGGGTTTGAGGTTGAGGGAGGAAATTCCAGAAATGGGGGATGCTCAAGGGGCCGGCATTCCATAGCATCCCTACAGTGCAGAAGGAGGCCATTCGGCCCATCGAGTCTGCACCCACCCTGTCCCCGTAACCCCATCTCACCTTTTGGACACTAAGGGGCAATTGATCGTGGCCAATCCACCTAACCTGCACGTCTGTGAGCTGGAACTGGAGCACCCAGAGGAAACCCAGGCAGACACTGGGACCACGTGCAAACTCCGCAGTCACCCAGATAGCCAGGTCCAGAGGCACTGAGGGCAGCAACGCGCGCATCAGCAGCGGATGAGCCAAGGCAGGTGTTATGGGCCACGGTTTGGAGAACCCCAAAGTATATCATGGAGTTCACCTGACACATAACTTTTACTAGATTGTGGTATGGGGAGCACACGGCCCACTCTACAGGTGTGGGACAGCAGAAATTGAAAAGTATTTCTTAAAGCAAAATAATGTTTATTCCATGAACTCAAGTTAACCTTTCTAAAACAAACAGTGAACATCTGAGCAACCATCAATTCAAATACAACCCCCAAAGAATACAACACTAAGTAATCCTTAAACTTTCCTTTTAACATCTATAAGACATTAAAAAAAACTTTTAACAGAAGCACATCAGGTTTAAATTCTCTACTGAGAACAGTTATCACTCTGAATTCACCAAATGATCGAGAGATAGTCTTTACATGGCAGAGAGATCAACAGTACACCTTCTCTGGCTGGCTTCAGCTCCAACACTGAAACGAAACCAAAAAAACACAGACGCACCCAAGCTTTTCCTCAAAGTGAAACTAAAAACTGACGGACAGCCCAGCTCCACCCACACTCTGACATCACTGCAGTAACTCGAGCAGACAAACATTTCTTAAAGCGACATTCACTATAGCTATTCGATTTAACCCCCCCCCCCCCCATTTCTTAAAGGTACTCCCACATGACACAGGAGGGGTGTTGAGCAATACTACGGAGGTGGAAATAGGCGTTCTTAGCGGCGGTACGAATGTGGGGTTGGAAGGTCGCTTGTGACTGAAATGTAAATTCTGTCTCTTTCAGGGGGAACACCGGTGGAGGAAGAGGTAAGACACTGTTTTTAGCGACTTAAATTAAAACGAATTACCCTCAAGTTCCTCAAAAAAGACATTGAATCTTTCCCTCTTTCTAGAACGACAGATAACTATAAAAGCCTGCCACCAATCCAGGCGGATCTGTCGCTGGGAATATTCAAGGGTCCTTTGCAATATGCAGCTTTAAAAGAAATGATGATCACGATTAACCCTGGTGAGGAATGAAACCTTCTCCACGCTTTACCCGTAAAAACTGCAGCAGCTGAAAACCTTCGCTAGTGGAATATTTGGAATGCACAAGGCTGCTGTATAGGAACAGCAAGTGATTAGGGAAGCTAATCGAATGTTCTTGTTTATTGTGAGGTGGAACTGATTGAGGGGGAAGTAATCACACCAGGAGAGAGGTTATGCTTCAGTTGTAGAGGGCATTGGCGAGACCACATCTGGGGCATAGTGCGCAGTATTGGTCTCCTTATTTCAGGAAAGGTGTCGATGAGTTCGAAGCAGTTCAGAGAAGGTTCACCAGACTAACACCAGGATTGGGCGGGTTGTCTGATGAGGAAAGGTTGGAGAGGTTCGGTTTGTATCCGTTGGAGTTTAGAAGAGAGAGAGGCGACTTGATCGGAACCTTTAAGACCCTGAGGGGGTGCTGACGGGGTGGGTGTGGAGAGGACGATTCCTCTTGTGGGAGAATCTAGAACGAGGGGGTCACTGTTTAACAGGGGTCGCCCATTTAAGATGGAGATGAGGAGAATTATTTCCTCTCGGAGGGCGGTGAGTCTCTGGAACTCTCTTCCTCAAAAGGCGGTGGATGCAGAATCTCCGCTTATTTTTGACAGAGCTGGATAGATACTCGATTAACAAAAGGGGTGAAAGATTTCATTGAATTCCGACAGTGCAGAAGGAGGCATTCTGTCCAACAAATTAGTATTTTGTGCAAATATTTACTCAAGAATATTTACTCTCAACAAGGATAGTGCTATGTATATTATTGAGTGCCTCGATTATTCACTCCCCCCCCCCCCCCCCTCCGACGGACAGTGTCAGCCGCGTGCACCATCGACAAGGTTCACTGCGGGAACTCACCGAGGTTCAATCAATATGACGATTTATTCTCTCCCTCTTTCTCTCTCTCTCCCTCTCTTGCTCCCCCTCTCTCTCACCCTCTCTCTCTCTCTCACTCTCTCTTTCTCCCCTTCTCTCTCTCTCCCCTTCTCTCTCCCTCTCTCTCCCTCTTTCACCCCCGCTCTCTCCCTCTCTCTTTTCTCTCTCTCTCCCTCTCTCTCCCTCTCTCTCCCTCTCTCTCCCTCTCTCTCCCTCTCCCCCTCTCTCTCCCGCTCTCTCCCTCTCCCTCCATCTCTCCCCCTCTCCCGCTCTCTCCCTCCCTCTCCTTCTCCTTCTCCCTCTCTCCCTCTCCCCCCCATCTCCCCCCCATCTCCCCCCCATCTCTCCCCCTCTCCCGCTCTCTCCCTCCCTCTCCTTCTCCCTCTCCCCCCCATCTCCCCCCCAATCTCCCCCCAAATCTCCCCCCAATCTCCCCCCAATCTCCCCCAATCTCCCCCCAATCTCCCCCCAATCTCCCCCCAATCTCCCCCCAATCTCCCCCCCTCTCTCCCGCTCTCTCCCGCTCTCTCCCGCTCTTCCCCCCTCTCTCCCCCTCTCTCCCGCTCTCTCCCGCTCTCTCCCGCTCTCCCCATCTCTCCCCCTCTCTCCCCCTCAGCTCCAGCCCCGTTGACCCTCGATCCAAGGACTGCACATTGCCGCCTCTTCCTTTCCGAGGACCTGATGGAGGTGAGACACGGGGACTTCCGGCAACAGCTGCCTGAGACGCCGGAGCGATTCAGTCCTTACGTGTGTGTCCTGGCCAGCGAGGGCTTCACATCGGGGAGGCATTACTGGGAGGTGGCCGTGACGGACAAAACCAAGTGGGATGTCGGCGTGGCTCGGGAATCTGTCGACCGGAAGGGGAACGACGCTCCGACGCCTGACACCGGATATTGGATGGTGTGGCTGCGAAACGGGAGGGATTACTGGGCCGTCACCAGCCCTCGCACTCGCCTCTCCCCCAGGGCCAGGCCGCGGAAGATTGGGGTATTCCTGGACTACGAGGGGGGACAGGTGTCCTTCTACAATGCGGACGACATGTCCCATCTCCACACCTTCACCCACACCTTCACGGGGAGGCTTTTCCCCTACTTCAGCCCCTGTCTGAATGAAGGGGGGAGGAATTCTGAGCCCCTGCGAATTTGCTGCACAGCTTGGCTCTGATGGGGGATCTGCCCTCCCCCTATCCCCAGGACCCCACCTACCGTTACGACAGTCAGGGTCAATTTAGCGCGACCAAGGACACGAACCCCAAAACACTTTTAAAATTTAATTTGCAAAACTGTGAGGAGTTATGCTGCTGACAAATAGGGATATGGTATATTATAATCAACTTTATTCGTAACGCAGGATCAAACACATTAACATCACAGAAAATATCTTACAATTAACAGTTCAACAATACTTAACAATAAAAGGAAACGCTTGTAAGTTCTAACTGATCCCTTCTCTATCTCCAGTCGAGCAAAACCATCACAGGACAAACACCACTTGTAAAGGAAGTTAGCAAATACATGGAATCTTGCTGTCCTCTGGGTTGATATTCCTTGGAAAGACTGCTTGAAGAGAGCAAGAGATCCTTTCAGGAAACCAGCCTGCAGTTTCCTCGTGTCTGTGTCAGACTACTGCTTAGCCTGACAGCATTTGGCAAAAGCTCCTGCTCAGCTTGCTACAGACCTGGCTCCTCCCGTTACCGACATCATCTTTATCCCATTCCGGTCCCTTGACCTGCTTTAAAGTCGAAACAAAACCGGCGGCATTCTCCGCTCCTGAGACTAAGTGTTGACCCCGGAGTAGGATTCGCGGAGTTCTGCGACAGCAAAACTGGCGTCACCCCTGGACCACTTCAACAACCAGTGAGGGGCGAGCAGCCGCGTCACGTAAAACGCCCGGCCTCCACGAAATAAACGGCTGGGGAATCGCCGGGCCCGTGCGCGGCGACGAGCGGTAGCAGCGTCCAACATGGCACCGGCTGCGCCCGGGCCCGAATGGCCAGATAGTGCCCCCTTGGACACCCGCTCACCACCCCCCCCCCCCCCCGTTCCCGCAGCCCTCGAAGAAGCCCCACCGGCCAGCAGCGCGGCTCCCGTCGGACTCTGGCCGCAGTGGATGCCGTTTCGGAGACGGCAGAGCACGTGAAACCTGCGTAAAACAGGCGCCAACCCCGATACCATCGCAAAAATGGATTTTCCGCCCGATAGCCGGTTGTGAAACCAGGATCGGGAAACGGAGATTCCCGCCCACAATGTTTTGGAGTCAGCCACTCCCTGCGATAGCGAATTCCACAGGCTCACCGCTCTCTGGGTCAAGACATTTCTCCGCATCTCTGTCCTAAGTGGTCTACCCCGAATCCTCAGACTGTGACCCTGGTTCTGGACACCCCCCACCATCGGGAACATCCTTCCTGCATCGACCCTGTCCACTCCTGCTAGAATTTTATAGATTTCCCCATAAAAACAGCCGAGCAGTAATGACCCAGAGAGTCATGTTTTTTTCTGTGATGTTGGTGGAGGGGTGAATGTTGGCCCAGACACTGGCGGGGAAACCCCCCCCCCCCACCACCGCACCTCTTCCAAATAGTGCAGTGGGATCTTTCAGAGCCACACATAGAACCCTGAGCCCCAGAATCCCGATAGTGCAGAAGGAGGCCAGTCTGTACTGACCCTCTGAAAGAGCACACTGCCATGCGTGTGAGTGTGTGCGTGTGTGGGTGTGTGCGTGTGGGTGTGGGTGTGTGTGGGTGTGTGTGTGTGGGTGTGTGTGTGTGGGTGTGTGCGTGTGTGAGTGCGTGAGTGTGTGCGTGTGTGAGTGTGTGCGTGAGTGTGTATGGGTGTGTTTGTGCATGAGTGTGTGTTTTATGTGTGTGTGTGCGTGTGTATGGGTGTGTGCGTGTGAGTGTGTGCATGGGTGTGTGTTTGTGCATGGGTGTGTGTTTGTGCATGAGTGTGTGTTTTATGTGTATGTGCGTGTGTGGGTGTGTGAGTGTGTGCGTGTGTGAATGTGTGCGTGAGTGTATATGGGTGTGTGTTTGTGCATGAGTGTGTGTTTTATGTGTATGTGTGTGTGCGTGTGTGGGTGTGTGAGTGTGTGCGTGTGTGAATGTGTGCGTGACTGTGTATGGGTGTGTGTTTGTGCATGAGTGTGTTTTATGTGTATTTGCGTGTGTATGGGTGTGTGCGTGTGGGTGTGTGCGTGTGTGAATGTGTGCGTGAGTGTGTATGGGTGTGTGTTTGTGCATGAGTGTGTGTTTTATGTGTATGTGCGTGTGAGTGTGTGCGTGTGTGAATGTGTGCGTGAGTGTATATGGGTGTGTGTTTGTGCATGAGTGTGTGTTTTATGTGTATGTGCGTGTGTGTGTGGGTGTGTGCGTGTGTGAATGTGTGCGTGAGTGTGTATGGGTGTGTGTTTGTGCATGAGTGTGTGTTTTATGTGTATGTGCGTGTGTGTGTGTGCGTGTGTATGGGTGTGTGTTTGTGCATGAGTGTGTGAGCGTGTGTTTTATGTATGTGTGTGCGGGTGTGGGAATGTGCAGGTGTGGGTGTGTGCGTGTGGGTGTGTGCGTGTGGGTGTGTGCGTGTATGTATGTGCATGAGTGTGTGATTGTACATGAGCGTGTGTGTTTTGTGTGTGTGTGCATGTGTGTGAGTGCGCGTGTGAGCGTGCGTGCATGCGTGCATCATGTATGTTTACAGACCTCAATCCATTCCCTTGACAAAGTCTTTGCGGATTCCCGTACTCGGGGACACGTCTGCGGGCTGTCATGATGTGCAGACATGCAGATAATGAGATACAGACAGGCACAGACAGGCAGCTAATGAACACGGAGAACAGGACATGACCAATGAGCAGGCAGGACACTCAGGGGTGGGATCTCACTATAAAAGGCACAAGGCACTCACACTCCGCCTCTTTCCACTGATGAACATCTACAGAGTGAGTCAGGGTGTATGTACAGCATCACACCTCCAGCTCGTGGCTAAGAGCTAGTCCGGTTCAGTCAGACAGAGTAACCACACTTAGGTTAGCAGAGAGTCGAGCTCACAGAGAACTGTGCTAACTGTGCTGCTGGTTCAATAAATCAGATTGGACTAACTTCAAGGTCTGGAGTATCTTTTAGTTAAAGCTGCATCCAGTTGCAGCCTGTGTTATCCCAGAGCACATAACACGTCTGCGGGCCAGGTAAACGGGTCGCTGCTCGCTCCTGGGACAGAGCGCCCGTCCCTCGTCGCCGGGCAGACTTCCCGTCTCACCCCCCAGGCTCAAACGGCGGGCTTTCTCCGACAGGTTCCTCAGCGCACGGCTGCTGCGCAGGTCCCGCTGGCTGAAGGACCCTCTGCATTCGGGGCAGGACTCCTGACTTTGGCCGTACCGACACTGGGTGATGCAGGGCCGGCAGAAGGTGTGGCTGCACTGCAGTGTCACCGGGTCGCTGAAGAATTCGAGGCAAATGGGGCAGACCAGCTCCTCGGCAAAGATCTCAGCCTCTGTACTGGACGCCATTTGCACGTCTGGCGAGGGCAGGTGAAGGAATGTGGCTGGGTTGGGGTGTTTCCAGATCACATTACCTGTCGGACCTGTTTCTGCTTTGCAGTGGGAGGGTAAAGATCCAGTTGTCGTGGTCCACGTGGGTACCGACAACACAGGAAGAACAGGAACAGAGGTTCTGCAAAGGGAGTATGAACAGGTATGCGCTAAATTAAACTACACGCACAGACAGTGACCCAGCGGGGAATCGAACCTGGGACCCTGGCGCTGTGAAGCAGCAGTGCTAAGCACTGTGCTACCATGCCACCCGTATGAGGAATGGTTGAGGACTCTGGGTCTGTACTCGTTGGAGTTTAGAAGGATGAAGGGGGATCTTATTGAAACTTACAGGATACTGCGAGGCCTGGATAGAGTGGACGTGGAGAGGATGTTTCCACTTGTAGGAAAAACTAGAAGCAGAGGACACAATCTCAGACTAAAGGGACGACCCTTTAAAACAGAGATGAGGAGGAATTTCTTCAGCCAGAGGGTGGTGAATCTGTGGAACTCTTTGCCGCAGAAGGCTGTGGGGCCAAATCACTGAGTGTCTCTAAGACAGAGATAGATAGGTTCTTGATTAATAAGGGAATCAGGGGTTATGGGGAGAAGGCAGGAGAATGGGGATGAGAAAAATATCAGCCGTGATCGAATGGCGGAGCAGACTCGATGGGCCGAGTGGCCTAATTCTGCTCCTATGTCTGATGGCCTTGTACCTCTGCCAATGAGGTCCCTTTCGGGTCACGTGGAACGTTCGCGGGCTACATGGGCCGGTCAATAGTGCCCGTGTGTTCGCACACGTGAGGCAACTGAAGGCGGACGTGGCCGTGTTGCAGGAGACACGCTTGAAGGTGGGGGATCAGGTTAGGTTGAGGATTGGATGGGTCGGACAGGACTCCCGGATAGATTTCTTTGTTCTGGGTAGGGCGCTCATCCCGAGGGTGGAGGAGACGAGTATTCGGCTATAGCCGTTTCGGACCATGCCCCGCACTGGGTGGAACTGGAGCTGGGAGAGGAGAGGGACCAACACCCGCTGTGGCGGCTGGATGTGGGACTGCTGGTGGACGAGGTGGTGTGTGGGAAGGTGAGGGGGTGTATCGAAAGGTACTTGGAGGCCAACGACAACGGGGAGGTGCGGGTGGGGGTGGTATGGGAGGCGTTGAAGGCGGTGATCAGGGGAGAGCAAATTTCCATTAGGGCTCATAGGGAGAAGACAGAGGGCATGGAAAGGGAGAGGTTAGTGGGGGAGATTTTGAGAGTGGACAGGAGATACGCAGAGGCCCCGGAGGAAAGATTACTTGGGGAAAGACGGCGGCTCCAGACGGAGTTTGACCTGTTGACCACAGGGAAGGCGGAGGCACAGTGGAGGAAGGCACAGGGATGACCTACGAGTATGGAGAAAAGGCTAGTCGGATGCTGGCACACCAGCTCCGTAAGAGGATGGCAGCGAGGGAAATAGGGGGAGTCAAAGATGGAAGGGGAACCCGGTTCGGAGTGCGACGAAAATCAACAAGGTATTCAAGGCCTTTTATGAAGAGCTGTACAGATCCCAGCCCCCAGCGGGGGAAGAGGGTATGAGACAATTCCTAGATCAGCTGAGATTCCCGAGGTGGAGGAGCAAGAGGTGGCTGGTTTGGGGGTACCAATTGGGTTGGAGGAGCTGAGCAAGGGTTTGGGGAGCATGCAGGCGGGGAAGGCCCCGGGGCCGGACGGGTTCCCGGTGGAGTTCTACAGGAAGTACGCAGACCTGTTGGCCCCGCTACTGGTGAGGACCTTTAATGAGGCAAGAGAGGTGGGGACCCTGCCCCCGACAATGTCGGAAGCGACAATTTCTTTGATCCTAAAGCGGGACAAGGACCTACTGCAATGTGGATCGTACAGGCCGATCTCGCTCCTCAATGTGGATGCAAAGTTGCTGGCAAAAGTGCTGGGCACGAGGATCGAGGACTGTGTCCCGGGGGTAATCCACGAGGACCAGACGGGATTTGTAAAGGGCAGGCAACTAAACACCAATGTGCGGCGGCTCTTAAACGTGATAATGATGCCATCGGAGGAGGGAGAGGCGGAGATAGTGGCAGCTATGGACGCGGAGAAGGCCTTTGACCGAGTAGAGTGGGAGTACCTCTGGGAGGTGCTGCGTAGGTTTGGGTTCGGGGTAGGGTTTATCAATTGGGTTAAGCTCCTTTACAGAGCCCCGATGGCGAGTGTAGTGACGAACCGGCGGAGGTCGGAGTACTTTCGACTGTACCGAGGGACGAGGCAGGGGTGCCCCCTGCCCCCCCTGTTGTTCGCATTGGCGATCGAACCATTGGCCATGTCATTGAGGGAGTCTAATAAATGGAGGGGGGTGGTCCGAGGGGGAGAAGAGCATCGGGTGTCGCTATATGAGGATGACCTGTTGCTGTATGTGGCGGATCCAATGGAGGGGATGGTGGAGGTCATGCAGACTCTGAGGGAGTTTGGGGAGTTTTCGGGCTATAAGCTCAATGTAGGGAAGAGTGAGCTCTTTGCATTACAGGCAGGGGGACCAAGAAAGAGGGATAGGGGACCTACCGCTGAGGAGGGCGGCGAGGAGTTTTCGGTATCTGGGGATCCAGATAGCCAGGAATTGGGGGGCCCTACATAAACTGAATCTGACGAGGTTGGTGGAGCAAATGGAGGAGGATTTCAAAATATGGGACATGTTACCGCTCTCACTGGCGGGCAGAGTGCAGTCGGTCAAAATGGTGGTCCTTCCGAGGTTTCTGTTTGTGTTTCAGTGCCTTCCCATCGTGATCACTAAGGCCTTTTTTAAGAGAGTAGGCAGGAGTATTATGGGGTTTGTGTGGGCGAATAAGACCCCGAGGGTAAGGAGAGGGTTCCTGGAACGCAGTAGGGACCGAGGAGGGTTGGCGCTGCCAAACCTGGGGAGCTACTACTGGGCAGCAAATGTGGCGACGATCTGCAAGTGGGTTATGGAGGGAGAGGGGGCGGCATGGAAGAGGATGGAGATGGCGTCCTGTAAAGGAACGAGCCTGGGGGCGTTGGTGACGGCAC
Source organism: Scyliorhinus torazame (assembly GCF_047496885.1). Taxonomy (NCBI): domain Eukaryota; kingdom Metazoa; phylum Chordata; class Chondrichthyes; order Carcharhiniformes; family Scyliorhinidae; genus Scyliorhinus; species Scyliorhinus torazame. Next base: position 223,732,833 of record NC_092720.1, read on the forward strand.
CGCTGCCGCTCTCGCCGACAAAGTATACCACGAGCCCGGTGGTGGCGGCAACGCTAAGGATCTGGGGCCAGTGGAGACGGCACCGGGGTGCAATGGGAGCATCGGTGTGGTCCCCGATCAGGGGTAACCACTAGTTTGTCCCAGGGAAGATGGACGGGGGTTCCAGAGCTGGCATCGGGCGGGGATTGGAAGAATGGGGGACCTGTTCATCGACGGGACGTTTGCGAGCCTAGGGGCACTGGAGGAGAAGTTCGAGTTACCCCCGGGAAATGCATTTAGATATATGCAGGTGAGGGCTTTTGTGAGGCGACAGGTGAGGGAATTCCCGTTGCTCCCGGCACAAGAAGTTCAAGATAGGGTGATCTCGGGGGTATGGGTCGGGGAGGGCAAGGTGTCGGAAATACACCAGGAGTTGAAAGAGGGGGAAGCGCTGGTAGAAGAGTTGAAGGGTAAATGGGAGGAGGAGCTGGGGGAGGAGATCGAGGAAGGTCTGTGGGCTGATGCCCTAGGTAGGGTTAATTCCTCCTCCTCGTGTGCCAGGCTCAGCCTGATACAATTTAAGGTGGTCCACAGAGCGCACTTGACGGGGGCGAGGTTGAGTAGGTTCTTTGGGGTAGAGGACAGATGTGGAAGGTGCTCAGGGAGGCCCGGCGAACCATGTCCATATGTTTTGGTCATGTCCGGCACTGGAGGGGTTCTGGAGAGGAGTGGCGGGAGCAATATCTCAGGTGGTGAAAGTCCGGGTCAAGCCAAGCTGGGGGCTAGCAATATTTGGAGTAGTGGACGAGCCGGGAGTGCAGGAGGCGAAAGAGGCCGGAATTCTGGCCTTTGCGTCCCTAGTAGCCCGGCGAAGGATCTTGCTAATGTGGAAGGAGGCGAAGCCCCCCAGCCTGGAGGCCTGGATAAATGATATGGCTGGGTTCATAAAGTTGGAGAGGATTAAGTTCACCTTGAGAGGGTCTGCGCAGGGGTTCTACAGGCGGTGGCAACCGTTCCTAGACTATCTCGCGGAGCATTAGAGGAAGGTCGGTCAGCAGCAGCAGCAACCTTGGGGGGGGGGGGGGGGGGGGAGGGGACGTCCTTGGGGGGGGGGGGGAAGGGGGACTGCCTGGGAGGGTGGATGAGCAAGAGATAACATGAAGGGTTGGGGAAACTGGCACGTACGGGTGAGGGCCAGTGTACAAAGCTGTGTAAATATATCATTTGGCCATGTATATATCTTGCTCTGTGCGATTTCTCGTTATTTTTTGTTACGAGGCGGGGGGGGGGGGGGTTATTGTTTGTAAGGGAGAAAAATTGTGTTAAAAAACTTTAATAAATATATATATTTTTTTAACAGGAAAACACAAGCTAAAATCCAGAAACATTTTTATTGGCCTGGGCTACATAAAGATGTAGTTGAATTTTGTCAATCATGTCACAAATGTCAAGTGACAGGGAAGCCTCAAACAGTGATAAAACCAGCGCCCTTAATACCCATTCCAGCATTTGAGGAACCTTTTACAAGGGTCCTAATCGATTGCGTAGGACCACTTCCTAAAACAAAAAGTGGAATCAATATCTTTTGACTATAATGGATGTGTCTACTAAGTTTCCAGAGGCCATTCCAGTACGTAATATTACAGCTAAAAGGATTGTGGAGGAGTTACTTAAATTCTTTACTAGATATGGACTACCCACAGAAATACAATCGGATCAAGGATCGAATTTTACCTCAAAGTTATTCAAAGAAGTTATGGATAGCTTAGGAATAAAACAATTTAAATCAACTGCGTACCATCCAGAATCGCAGGGAGCGTTGGAAAGGTGGCATCAGACATTAAAGACAAGGTTGAGGGCTTATTGTCAAGATTATCCAGAGCATTGGGATAAAGGAATTCCATTTGTACTGTTTGCAATGAGGGATGCACCTAATGAGGCTACCAAATTCAGTCCATTTGAACTAATTTTTGGTCATGAGGTAAGAGGACCACTTAAATTGATTAAGGTGTTAAGTGGTTAGAGAACCCCAAAATGTATCATGGAATTCACCTGACCCGCAACTTTTAATAGATTGTGGTATGGGGAGCACACGGCCCACTCTACCGGTGTGGTACAGCAGAAATGGAAAAGTATTTTTTAAAGCAAAACAATGTTTATTCTATGAACTCAAGTTAACCTTTTTGAAACATACAGTGAACATCTTAGCAACCATCAATTCAAATACACCCCCCAAAGAATACAACACTAAGTAATCCTTAATAACTTCCCAAACAACATCCAGAAGACAGAAGAAACACCTTTTAACAGAAGCACATTCAGTTTACATTCACTACTGAGAACATTTATAATTCTGAATTCACCAAATGATCATGAGATAGTCTTTTGATGGCAGAGAGAGCAGCAGTACACCTGCTCGGTCTGGCTTCAGCTCCAACACTGAAAACGTAACTAAAACACACCCTGCAGCAAACAGCCTAAAACGAAAGTAAAAAGCTGACAGACAGCCCAGCTCCACCCACTCTCTGACGTCACTGCAGTAATAAACACCCATTTCTTAAAGGTACTCTCACTACAGATATTTATATAAACACCCATTTATAACCACCCAGCACAGGAACAAGCCCTTCGGCCCTCTAAGCCCGTGCCGACCATGCTGCCTGACTCAACTAAAATCTTCTACACTTCCTGGGTCCGTATCCCTCTATTCCCATCCTATTCATGTATTTGTCAAGATGCCCCTTAAACGTCACTATCGTCCCTGCTTCCACCACCTCCTCCGGTAGCGAGTTCCAGGCACCCACTACCCTCTATGTAAAAAACTTGCCTCGTACATCTACTCTAAACCTTGCCCCTCGCACCTTAAACCTTTGCCCCTTGGTAATTGACCCCTCTACCCTGGGAAAATGTCTCTGACTATCCACTCTGTCTATGCCCCTCATAACAGGAACAGGTCCTTCGGCCTCCCAAGCCTGCTATCTAGACTAAGCACCTGTATCCTTCTGTACCCCGTCTGTTCATGTGTCTATCCAGATAAGTCTTAAAGGTCGCTAACGTATCTGCCTCACCCACCTCACTGGGCCGTGCATTCCAGGCCACCACCACCCTCTGTGTAAAAACCTCCCCCGCACATCTCCACTGAACCTTTCCCCCCTCACCTTGAACCTGTGCCCCCTTGTAATTGTCATTCCCGTCCTGGGAAAAAGCCTCCAACTGTTTACCCTATCTATACCCCTCATAATTCTATAAACTTTTATCAGCCTCCGTCTCTCTCTCTCTCTCGAGGGAGAACAATCCCAGTTTATTCAATCTCTCCTCACAGCTAACACCCTCCATCCCAGACAACATCCTGGTAACCCTTTTCTGTACTCTCTCCAGAGTCTCCACGTCCTTCTGGTAGTGCGGTGAGCAGAATTGGACCCAGTATTCCAAATGTGGCCGCACCAACGTTCCGTATAATTGTGATATAATTTGCGAGCTTTTGCACTCGGTACCCCGTCCGATGAAGGCAAGCATGCCAGATGCTTTCTTTACCACCATTTCCACCTGTGCCACTTTAAGGATCGGTGGACCTGCTCGCCCAGATCTCTGTGTCTCTCTGCTCCTGATGGTTCTGCCATTTATTTTACAGCTCCCACCTGAATTGGATCGACTAAAGCTCATCACCTCGCATCTGTCCGGGTTAAATTCCATCTGCCATTTCTCTGCCCAATTTTGCAGCCTATCTATAACCTGTTCTAATTACATCTTCTCCCCCTCCAGCTAAAGTTCTACCTGCGTTTTCCTGATCTGGATTTGACCCAACTGACCCTACTCCTGGGATCCCAGTGCCTCTGGCACACTAGTTCAAATGCTCCCCAACAGAACTAGCAAAAGCCCCAGCGAGGACATTGGTCCGCCCTCTGGGCAGAGGGGGGGGGGGGGGGGGGAGCTGAGAGGGGGTGGGGGCCACCCCTGGACACGGGGTGATGGGAGGAGGTGGACTGAGAGGGGAGGGGGGGGCAGCTGGAGAATGGGGTCGGGCTACGTGGCCCATTTGCTCGCCCGTTCAGAGGCCAAGTGGGATCTCTCTGTGCGGTTATCTTCCTGTGATTTTCACAGGCGGGGTTCAAGGAGAAAAGGTGATGTTTGGATCGGTGTCAGGATGAGGCACTGTTGGCACTGTGCCAAAGGCCTATTCTTGGAACAGTGACTGTTGATGCGGGTGATGTGTAGCAACCGGTTTTGCAAATTCCCGGCCAGTTTTAAGCCAAAACATTCCTGGTCTGGTCAGGTTTCACCGGCTCAGCCTGAGGCAGGGGCGGAGGCTGTTACCCGAGACATGACAGGCCTTGATTGGACGTGTCAATTCAGCAGAGGCCATCAAAGAGACCGTATCAATCCCTAAAGTCGGGATATTGATGAACTGCTGCAATTTAACCTGCCTGCAATTTAACCGCGCTCCCTCTTTTGCAACCCCCACTGCTCATTTGCCTTTTGGGTTTTCAATGCTTTTCCAAAGTTACATTCCCCCCCCCCCCCCAATTAAGGGGCAATTTAGCATCTTTGTGTTGTGGGGGCGAGACCCACGCAGACACGGGGAGAATGTGCAAACCCCGCACGGACAGTGACCCAGGGCCGGGATCGGACCTGGGACCTCGGCGGCGGGAGTTTTTTTTTAATGAAAGTGGTTAGCACTGTCGTTTCACCGCTCCAGGGTCCTGAGTTCGATTCCCGGCTTGGGTCACTGTCTGTGTGGAGTCTGCACGCTCTCCCCGTGTCTGCGTGGGTTTCCTCCGGGTGCTCCGGTTTCCTCCCACAAGTCCCAAAAGACGTGCTGTTAGGTGAATTGGACATCCTGAATTCTCGCTCTGCGTACCCGAACAGGCGGCGGAATGTGGCGACTAGGGGATTTTCACAGTAACTTCATTGCAGCGTTAATGTAAGCCTACTTGTGACAATAAAGATTTATTGTTATAAATGTGAAACCTCAAGCAGGCAAGTTAGATTTCACCATAGTGGACCATGGACACATTGCTGGCAGCTATATTTTTCCTTTTATTCGTGGCAATTATACGTACGGAGTGAATGAATTTCTCAGGCTTTTCCCTTTGCGGGTTTTGATGTTTAGCTACAGGCAGCCCGTCCCCTCAATACTTTAAGGGTTTGCCCCTTGGCTGTCTGTCCCACCCCACTGTCACATTTCGGGGCTTCGCCAATGAGACGCTGGGGAATCCTTCCAGCAGCTTCCCACGTACGGGTTCCTCGGCAATAGCCCAGAGGATTAATTCCTCTGGACAATTGCACTGGGCTGACCCACTGGGGGCTGGTCAACTGGGGAGCTGGGGGCTGGTCAACTGGGAGCTGGTCAACTGGGGGCTGGTCAACTGGGGAGCTGGGGGCTGGTCAACTGGGAGCTGGGAGCTATCAACTGGGGAGCTGGGGGCTGGTCAACTGGGAGCTGGGGGCTGGTCAACTGGGAGCTGGTCAACTGGGAGCTGGGGGCTGGTCAACTGGGAGCTGGTCAACTGGGGAGCTGGGGGCTGGTCAACTGGGGAGCTGGGGGCTGGTCAACTGGGGAGCTGGGGGCTGGTCAACTGGGGAGCTGGGGGCTGGTCAACTGGGGAGCTGGTCAACTGGGGAGCTGGGGGCTGGTCAACTGGGAGCTGGTCAACTGGGGGGCTGGGGGCTGGTCAACTGGGAGCTGGTCAACTGGGGAGCTGGGGGCTGGTCAACTGGGAGCTGGTCAACTGGGGAGCTGGGGGCTGGTCAACTGGGAGCTGGTCAACTGGGGAGCTGGGGGCTGGTCAACTGGGAGCTGGGAGCTATCAACTGGGGAGCTGGGGGCTGGTCAACTGGGAGCTGGTCAACTGGGGAGCTGGTCAACTGGGGAGCTGGTCAACTGGGGAGCTGGTCAACTGGGGAGCTGGGGGCTGGTCAACTGGGAGCTATCAACTGGGGAGCTGGGGGCTGGTCAACTGGGAGCTGGTCAACTGGGGGGCTGGGGGCTGGTCAACTGGGAGCTGTTCAACTGGGGGGCTGGGGGCTGGTCAACTGGGAGCTGGGAGCTATCAACTGGGGAGCTGGGGGCTGGTCAACTGGGAGCTGGTCAACTTGGGGGCTGGGGGCTGGTCAACTTGGGGGCTGGGGGCTGGTCATCTGGGGGGCTGGGGGCTGGTCAACTGGGAGCTGGGAGCTATCAACTAGGGAGCTGGGGGCTGGTCAACTGGGAGCTGGTCAACTTGGGGGCTGGGGGCTGGTCAACTTGGGGGCTGGTCAACTGGGAGCTGGTCAACTTGGGGGCTGGGGGCTGGTCAACTGGGGGCTGGGAGCTGGTCAACTGGGGAGCTGGGGGCTGGTCAACTGGGAGCTGGGAGCTATCAACTGGGGAGCTGGGGGCTGGTCATCTGGGGGGCTGGGGGCTGGTCAACTGGGAGCTGGGAGCTATCAACTAGGGAGCTGGGGGCTGGTCAACTGGGAGCTGGTCAACTTGGGGGCTGGGGGCTGGTCAACTTGGGGGCTGGGGGCTGGTCAACTGGGAGCTGGTCAACTTGGGGGCTGGGGGCTGGTCAACTGGGGGCTGGGAGCTGGTCAACTGGGGAGCTGGGGGCTGGTCAACTGGGAGCTGGGAGCTATCAACTGGGGAGCTGGGGGCTGGTCAACTGGGAGCTGGTCAACTGGGGGGCTGGGGGCTGGTCAACTGGGAGCTGTTCAACTGGGAGCTGGTCAACTGGGAGCTGGTCAACTGGGGAGCTGGGGGCTGGTCAACTGGGGAGCTGGTCAACTGGGGAGTTGGGGGCTGGTCAACTGGGGGCTGGGAGCTGGTCAACTGGGGAGCTGGGGGCTGGTCAACTGGGAGCTATCAACTGGGGAGCTGGGGGCTGGTCAACTGGGGGCTGGGAGCTGGTCAACTGGGGGCTGGGAGCTGGTCAACTGGGGGCTGGTCAACTGGGGGTTGGGAGCTGGTGAACTGGTTGACGGGAGCTGGGCGGGGGTTGCGTCGATTAACTGGGCCCAATTGCAGCATCACATTATAATTGTGATTTGTCGAGGGGAAAGGGGGTGGGGCGCAGAGTTTGCGGTGAAACCGGTTCCCACCCTCTCCAGCAACACAAGGCGGTGTCCTCGGGGACTGGGAAAGCGAAGGGGCTTGTCAGTGTGAACAGCAAGGACAAGACTGAGTGGCAGGGTGATGCAGAGATAGCACTGGCTGAGCTGCCCACACTGACCCACACTGACCACAGGGAGGAGGACGGTCAGCAGCGCCAGAGGTTAATTCCGGTTCCAGGCTGACCTCCTCCTGCCGATCTATTTCATTTCTGTTTCCGTATCTGGTTGGAGATTGTAGCCAAAACTGTAAGTTCAGCAACTGCAGAGGGTGACGCTGGAAAAAGTCACAACAGTCGCTCGCCTCTGACATTCTCCACCAGGAAGCGACTGGCCACAGCGAGGATGCAGGTAACCACTTCCCACCTGAACGGGCGCAGGCAGGGGGCCTCCGACATTGACCGGCACTGAGGGTCCCGAGCTTCCTCCCCCGTTTACAGTCCTGCCTGGCTGTATGTTTATCAGACCCCTGGAAATGACTGGATGGCTCCTAATTCGCCCTCGGGGGCGTCACGCCACAGTGGGCTTTGTACAGAGAGCTGTCGTTTCCTGCAGACCGGGCGAGTTCCTTCCCCGAAGGGGCAGTAGTCAACCAGCTGGGGTTTTTGTGCAACGAGGTTGGTTTGCATCAATGCGTGTGGGGAGGGCTGCCCGCAGAGTTTGTGGTGGGGCAACAATTGATGTTGCTGTGAGTAGCGACGTGCATAGTCTCAGATTACAGCAGGATAGAGGCGGGCTGGTCAGGTGGGCTGACCAGTGGCAAATGCAGTTCAATGGGGATAAGTGTGATGTGATGTATTTGGGCAGGACAAACAAGGCGCGGGGGATACAGGATAAACGGCAGGACCCTGGGAAGCAGCGAGGATCAGAGAGACCTTGGTGTCCATGTAAACCCGTCCCTTAAGGTAGCAGAACAGGTGGATACGGTGATTAAGAAGGCAGATGGTATACTTGCCTTTACTGGCTGAGGCACAGAGTTTAAGAGCAGGGAGGTTACGCTGGAACTGTATAAAACGCTGGTTCGGTCACAGCGGGAGTATTGTGCGCAGTTCTGGAATCCACATTACAGGAGGGATGTGATAGCCACTGGAAAGGATGCAGAGGAGATTTACCAGGATGCTGACTGGGCTGCATAGTTTAGTTATGAAGAGAGATTGGATAGACTGGGGTTGTTTTCCTTGGAGCAGAGGAGACTGAGGGGGGGCGTGATTGAGATGAATAAAATTATGAGGGGCGCAGAGAGAGGGTGCGATTCACTTGCCGCGTTGCGCTCAAGCCAGAGCACAACTGCCCACCAAGGTGCCCCTGTGGCACAGCCAAGGCAGTAGGAGCACTGCCTGGGTGCCAAGGTGACAGTGCCAATGAGGGGGGGGGGGCATACCCATGAAATGAGGGTGGGGGGGGGCACATTAGTTTAAAACCTCCCCGACAGTGTTAGCAAAAGCACCCCCTAGGACATTGGTTCCAGTCCTGCCCAGGTGCCGACCATCCGATTTGTAATGGTCCCACCGCCCCCAGAACCGGTTCCAATGTCCCAAAAATCTGAACCCCTCCCTCCTGCACCATCTCTCAAGCCACGTATTCATTCTGACTATTCTTGAATTTCTACTCTGACTGTCTCGTGGCACTGTAGCAATCCTGAGATTACTACCTTTGAGGTCCTACTTTTTAACTTATCTCCTAACTCCCTAAATTCTGATTGTAGGACCTCATCCTGTTTTTTACCTATATCGTTGGTGCCTATATGCACCACGACAACTGGCTGTCCACCCTCCCTCTTCAGTATGTCCTGCAGCCGACCTGAGACATCCTTGACCCTTGCACCCGGGAGGCACCATACCATTCGGGAGTCTCGTTTTCGACCACAGAAACGCCTGTCTCCTCCCCTTACGATTGAATCCCCTATGACAATAGCCCTGCCAGTCTTTTTCCCGCCGTTCTGTGCAGCAGAGCCAGCCACGGTGCCATGAGCCTGGCTACTGCTGCCTTCCCCTGGTGAGTCATCTCCCCCCAACAGTATCCAAAACGGTATACCTGTTTTGGAGGGAGCTGACCGCAGGGGACACCTGCACTGCCTTTCTGCTCTTTCTCTGCCTTGGTCACCCTGTCTCCCTCACCAACCCTAATCTGCGGTGTGACCAACTCACTGAACATGCTATCCACGACCTCCTCAGCATCGCGGATGCTCCAAAGTGAATCCATCCGCAGCTCCAGAGCCGTCATGCGGTCTAACAGGAGCTGCAGCTGGACACACTTCCCACACACAAAGGAGTCAGGGGCATCGGCCGTGTCCCTGAACTCCCACATTGAGCATAACGAGGAGCATAACACGGGCCTGGATTCTCCTGTCATTTTTACACTTTAACTTAACTGATTACAAATATAATACCAAATAATGAATAAGTGAAAGGAATAAAGATTTTACTTACCGATCACAATACTTACCAACACACGAAGAGTTAAATGTCTCCCAGCTACTGCTAATTGGAGCACTTTCCTTACCAGCCAATCAGGTCACTGCTTTGCTGTGATGTCACTCTTCAAGGTAAGTTTTTAAAGAGGAAAACTTACCTTCCCGGCAGACCCCTGGCCACTGTTCCCGCCGAAAATCTGAAGGCCGCTTCTCCAGCAGCTGTGTCCCCGCCGCTCTCCATGCGCTCTTTTATCCTGTGTCCCCGACGCTCCCCTCGCGCTCTTTTATCCTGTGTCCCCGCCGCTCTCCTCGCACTCTTTCACTGTGTCCACACTGCTCTCCTCGCGCTCTTTTATCCTGTGTCCCCTCCGCTCTCCTCGCGCTCTTTCACTGTGTCCACGCTGCTCTCCTCGCGCTCTTTTATCCTGTGTCCCCGCCGCTCTCCTCGTGCGCTTTTATCCTGTGTCCCCGCTGCTCTCCTCGCGCTCTTTCACTGAGTCTCCGCCGCTCCCCTCGCGCTCTTTCACTGTGTCCCCGCCGCTCTCCTCGCGCTCTTTCACTGAGTCTCCGCCGCTCTCCTCGCGCTCTTTCACTGAGTCTCCGCCGCTCTCCTCGCACTCTTTCACTGTGTCCACACTGCTCTCCTCGCGCTCTTTTATCCTGTGTCCCCTCCGCTCTCCTCGCGCTCTTTCACTGTGTCCACGCTGCTCTCCTCGCGCTCTTTTATCCTGTGTCCCCGCCGCTCTCCTCGTGCTCTTTTATCCTGTGTCCCCGCTGCTCTCCTCGCGCTCTTTCACTGAGTCTCCGCCGCTCCCCTCGCGCTCTTTCACTGTGTCCCCGCCGCTCTCCTCGCGCTCTTTCACTGAGTCTCCGCCGCTCTCCTCGCGCTCTTTCACTGTGTCCCCGCCGCTCTCCTCGCGCTCTTTCACTGAGTCTCCGCCGCTCTCCTCGCGCTCTTTCACTGAGTCTCCGCCGCTCTCCTCGCGTTCTTTCACTGAGTCTCCGCCACTCTCCTCGCGCTCTTTCACTGAGTCTCCGCAGCTCTCCTCGCGCTCTTTCACTGAGTCTCCGCCGCTCTCCTCGCGTTCTTTCACTGAGTCTCCGCCGCTCTCCTCGCGCTCTTTCACTGAGTTTCCGCCGCTCTCCTCCCGCTCTTTCACTGAGTCTCCGCCGCTCTCCTCGCGCTTTTTCACTGAGTCTCGCCGCTCTCCTCGCGCTCTTTCACTGTGCCCCCGCCGCTCTCCTCCCGCTCTTTCACTGAGTCTCCGCCGCACTCCTCGCGCTCTTTCACTGTGCCCCCGCCGCTCTCCTCGCGCTCTTTCGCTGTGTCCCCGCCGCTCTCTTTGCGCTCTTTCACTGTGTCTCCGCCGCTCTCCTCGCACTCTTTCACTCTGTCCCGCCGCTCTCCTCGCACTCTTTCACTGTGCCCCTGCCTCTCTCCTCGCGCTCTTTCACTGTGTCTCCGCCGCTCTCCTCGCGCTCTTTCACTCTGTCCCGCCGCTCTCCTCGCGCTCTTTCACTGTGCCCCCCCTGCTCTCCTCGCGCTCTTTCACTGAGTCTCCGCCACTCTCCTCGCGCTCTTTCACTCTGTCCCGCCGCTCTCCTCGCGCTCTTTCACTGTGTCCCCCCTGCTCTCCTCGCACTCTTTCACTGAGTCTCCGCCACTCTCCTCGCGCTCTTTCACTGAGTCTCCGCCGCTCTCCTCGCGCTCTTTCACTCTGTCCCGCCGCTCTCCTCGCGCTCTTTCACTGTGTCTCCGCCGCTCTCCTCGCACTCTTTCACTGTGTCCCCCCTGCTCTCCTCGCGCTCTTTCACTGTGTCCCCCCTGCTCTCCTCGCGCTCTTTCACTGTGTCCCCCCTGCTCTCCTCGCGCTCTTTCACTGTCCCCCCCGCTCTCCTCGCGCTCTTTCACTCTGTCCCGCCGCTCTCCACGCGCTCTTTCACTCTGTCCCGCCGCTCTCCTCGCGCTCTTTCACTGTGTCCCCCCTGCTCTCCTCGCACTCTTTCACTGAGTCTCCGCCACTCTCCTCGCGCTCTTTCACTGAGTCTCCGCCGCTCTCCTCGCGCTCTTTCACTCTGTCCCGCCGCTCTCCTCGCGCTCTTTCACTCTGTCCCACCGCTCTCCTCGCGCTCTTTCACTGTGTCCCCGCCTCTCTCCTCGCGCTCTTTCACTGTGTCTCCGCCGCTCTCCTCGCACTCTTTCACTGTGTCCCCCCTGCTCTCCTCGCACTCTTTCACTGTGTCCCCCCTGCTCTCCTCGCGCTCTTTCACTGTGTCCCCCCTGCTCTCCTCGCGCTCTTTCACTGTGTCCCCCCCTGCTCTCCTCGCGCTCTTTCACTGTGTCCCCCCCTGCTCTCCTCGCGCTCTTTCACTGTGTCCCCCCCTGCTCTCCTCGCGCTCTTTCACTGAATCCCCGCCGCTCTCCTCGCGCTCTTTCACTGTCCCCCCCGCTCTCCTCGCGCTCTTTCACTCTGTCCCGCCGCTCTCCACGCGCTCTTTCACTCTGTCCCGCCGCTCTCCTCGCGCTCTTTCACTGAGTCTCCGCTGCTCTCCTCGCGCTCTTTCACTGAGTCTCCGCCACTCTCCTCGCGCTCTTTCACTGAGTCTCCACCGCTCTGCTCGTGCTCTTTCACTCTGTCCCGCCGCTCTCCTCGCGCTCTTTCACTGAGTCTCCGTCGCTCTCCTCGCGCTCTTTCACTGTGTCCCCCCTGCTCTCCTCGCGCTCGTCACTCTGTCCCGCTGCTCTCCTCGCGCTTTCACTCTGTCCCGCCGCTCTCCTCGCGCTCTTTCACTGAGTCCCTGCCGCTCTCCTCGCGCTCTTTCACTGTCCCCCCCTGCTCTCCTCGCGCTCGTCACTCTGTCCCGCTGCTCTCCTCGCGCTCTTTCACTCTGTCCCGCCGCTCTCCTTGCGCTCTTTCACTGAGTCACCGCTGCTCTCCTCGCGCTCTTTCACTGAGTCTCCGCCACTCTCCTCGCGCTCTTTCACTCTGTCCCGCCGCTCTCCTCGCGCTCTTTCACTGAGTCTCCGCTGCTCTCCTCGCGCTCTTTCACTGAGTCTCCACCGCTCTGCTCGCGCTCTTTCACTCTGTCCCGCCGCTCTCCTCGCGCTCTTTCACTGTGTCCCCCCCCTGCTCTCCTCGCGCTCTTTCACTGAGTCTTCCCCACTCTCCTCGCGCTCTTTCACTGTGTCCCCGCCACTCTCCTCGCACTCTTTCACTGTGCCCCCGCCGCTCTCCTCGCGCTCTTTCACTGTGTCCCCCCTGCTCTCCTCGTACTCTTTCACCAGCAGTCACTCACTCTGACCGGGTTCAGCTGGACACTCCCAGCAGTAAGTTTTTTAAAACAATTTACTCCCCTTCTCAGCAAGCACTCACTCAGCAACCACTGCGCCCCGCAAGATAACACCTCAGGGAAAAGAAAAACTACTCACCACACCAGTCACAGCCAATCACTTACCTGCAGGCTGTGATGTCACGGTTCAACCTCTTTCTACTTCTACCTGCCCTTGAGTCTCCCTCTTGATCTTTACTCGGCTGGGATCCTTACAGTGATTGTCTTTTTTTGGGGGTTAGAGGAGGAGGTAGGGAGGGAAATACTGAAGAATTGTTTTGGGTTTAACTGTCACTTGACAACAGCTCTTCCACAAACCACCTTCAAGATACGGTACCTGCAATGCACTGATGGAAATTTTCCCCGCAACAGCCAATCAGCAGCTCTGCTCTACTGCCCTCTGCTGGATGCTTGCCTTGACTTGAACACCTAGGGTGTCTTGCTCAGGTACACTTTCTGGATGCAGTGACCGCAATGCACTGATGCAAATGTTCCCCACAACAGCCAATCAGCAACTCCTCTCTACTGCCCTCTGTTGGATGGGTTGAAGGGTTATGGAGAACGGGCAGGGAGGTGGAGTTGAGGCTGAGAAGGTATCAGACATGATCGTGTGGAATTAGGGGCAGCACGGTAGCATTGTGAACAGCACAATTGCTTCACAGCTCCAGGGTCCCAGGTTCGATTCCGGCTTGGGTCACTGTCTGTGCGGAGTCTGCACGTTCTCCCCGTGTGTGCGTGGGTTTCCTCCGGGTGCTCCGGTTTCCTCCCACAGTCCAAAGATGTGCAGGTTAGGTGGATTGGGCATGATTAATTGCCCTTAGTGTCCAAAATTGCCCTTTAGTGTTGGGTGGGGTTACTGGGTTATGGGGATCAGGGGGAGGTGTTGACCTTGGGTAGGGTGCTCTTTCCAAGAACCGGTGCAGACTCGATGGGCCGAATGGCCTCCTTCTGCACTGTAAATTCTATGAATGGCGGAGTGGGATCGGGGGGGCTGAATAGCCCAATCCCACTGCTAGTTCCCATGGTGTTAATGTCAGTCAGCAGGCTCTGATTGCTGAGTCCGTCTACACACCTGAAAGTGCACCGTCCCGAACCGGGCACAATACTCCAGCTGGCGGTGACAGCGCATCCCCCCCTCCCCCGCCTGATTCCGGTGGGGGGGGGGGGGGGGGGGGGTGGGGGGAGTGGTGTGGCGGCAATGGGAATTCCCAGCGGCGGGGGGGGGGGGGGGACAGAAAATCCCGACGCCAACGGACAGCGTGACGCCTCCCGTCACCGAGAAACACGCAGCTGAGAGGCCGGGGAATCCTGCCCCTAGTGGTTTATACGTGAACTTCCTCGCTCTTACGCTCCACGGCCCCTGTTGATAAAGCTCAGGATTCTGTCGGCTTTATTAACCGCCCTCTCGGCCTGTCCAAACACCGTCAATAGTTTGTACACATTAACCCCCAAGTTATTCTACTCCAGCAATCCTCATGTCTAAAAGTCGAAATGCATCCTGTGTTTGCAGGGGAGTTTTATTAAACACTCCTCATGCCTTGAACTGGGAGGAGGTGGGTCCAGATCATCCCCTGTAATTATTCTAAACCGGTTTGCACACATGCAATCATCATCGACAGCTCGAGCAGATGAGTCAGAGTAAACCTCCACGCAGAATAGCCGCTCCCCTCTCGCATGCCATCTAAGCCCGAGTTACTCCCGCCCGTCGCCATCGGCATGGACAGCCTCTGCCCGACTGCGAAGTGGCTCGTCCGCCGACGGCAGCAGGGGGCACTATCTGGCAGCTCGGGACCGCGCCACGTTGTATGGCGCGCCCGCTGCAGGGTCATCGCCGTGTGCGCACGCACGGTTACGGACCCGGCAATCCTCCGGCCGTTTATTTTGTGGAGGTCGGGCGTTTCACGTAACATGGCTACCAGGCCCCTCACCGGTCGCAGGATACCGGTCGCAGGATACCGGTGCTGGGGCAGCGCCAATTGGTCCCACATAAAGTGACCCGGATCCTCTGGAAATCCAGGCCGGAGAGCGAGGGAGAGCGAGGGAGAGAGGTGGGACAGTAAATTGCCACGAGGAAATGAGGAATTCACAAATGGATGTGGGTCGGTTGGGCGAGTGGGCCAAAATGTGGCGGATGGAGTTTAACGTGGATAAGTGTGAGGTTACCCATTTTGGTTGGTGAATTGGAAAGGCAGCTTATTTTCGAAAGGGAGAGAAATGTGAGAGAATAAAAGTCGGAAGGCGTTACTGCCAGTGTGCAAGGCATTGGTGAGCCCAGATCTGGAGTATTAACATAGAACATAGAACATAGAAAATACAGCACAGAACAGGCCCTTCGGCCCACGATGTTGTGCTGAACCTTTGTCCTAGATTAATCATAGATTATCATTGAATTTACAGTGCAGAAGGAGGCCATTCGGCCCCTTGAGTCTGCACCAGCTCTTGGAAAGAGCACCCTACCCAAACTCAACACCTCCACCCAACACCAAGGGCAATTTGGACATTAAGGGCAATTTATCATTGGCCAATTCACCTAACCCGCACATCTTTGGATTGTGGGAGGAAACCGGAGCACCCGGAGGAAACCCACGCAGACACGGGGAGGACGTGCAGACTCCGCACAGACAATGACCCAAGCTGGAATCGAACCTGGGACCATGGATCTGTGAAGCAATTGTGCTATCCACAATGCTACCGTGCTGCCCTTAAGAACAAATAAATCTACACTATATCATTTTCCCGTAATCCATGTACCTATCCAACAGCTGCTTGAAGGTCCCTAATGTTTCCGACTCAACTACTTCCACAGGCAGTGCATTCCATGCCCCCACTACTCTCTGGGTAAAGAACCTACCTCTGATATCCCTCCTATATCTTCCACCTTTCACCTTAAATTTATGTCCCCTTGTAATGGTGTGTTCCACCTGGGGAAAAAGTCTCTGACTGTCTACTCTATCTATTCCCCTGATCATCTTATAAACCTCTATCAAGTCGCCCCTCATCCTTCTCCGCTCTAATGAGAAAAGGCCTAGCACCCTCAACCTTTCCTCGTAAGACCTACTCTCCATTCCAGGCAACATCCTGGTAAATCTTCTTTGCACCTTTTCCAGAGCTTCCACATCCTTCCTAAAATGAGGCGACCAGAACTGTACACAGTACTCCAAATGTGGCCTTACCAAGGTTTTGTACAGCTGCATCATTACCTCATGGCTCTTAAATTCAATCCCTCTGTTAATGAACGCGAGCACACCATAGGCCTTCTTCACAGCTCTATCCACTTGAGTGGCAACTTTCAAAGATGTATGAACATAGACCCCAAGGTCTCTCTGCTCCTCCACAATGCCAAGAACTCTACCGTTAACCCTGTATTCCGCATTCATATTTGTCCTTCCAAAATGGACAACCTCACACTTTTCAGGGTTAAACTCCATCTGCCACTTCTCAGCCCAGCTCTGCATCCTATCTATGTCTCTTTGCAGCCGACAACAGCCCTCCTTACTATCCACAACTCCTCCAATCTTCGTATCGTCTGCAAATTTACTGACCCACCCTTCAACTCCCTCATCCAAGTCATTAATGAAAATCACAAACAGCAGAGGATCCAGAACTGATCCCTGCGGTACACCACTGGTAACTGGGATCCAGGCTGAATATTTGCCATCCACCACCACTCTCTGACTTCTATCGGTTAGCCAGTTCGTTATCCAACTGGCCAAATTTCCCACTATCCCATGCCTCCTTACTTTCTGCAGAAGCCTACCATGGGGAACTTTAT
>NC_092720.1:223751912-223899412 GCF_047496885.1 Scyliorhinus torazame
TCATTCCTTCCTGGTCTGGTCAAGGTCACCTACAGGCGGAATCTTCGCTGCCGAGGGGGTCCGGTTTGCCTACTTTTACCCCTGATGCGCTAAGCGTCAAGAACCACAAAGACATGTGAGACTTTAACTCAGGCTTTAATATACTACATGGGAGGCTTACCCGACACAGACGACCCCAGACAGAATGGGGCCTGTCCCAGAAGAGGTTCTTATACTGACTCCCGGGGGAGTGGCTAAGGCGGAGCTCTCCGTGGCCAGGTCGGGTTACCTACCAGTGACCGAACCTCTGCAGAGTTACAGTACAATACACAGTATTACAGGGCACGTTACGCACAACTATTATATACTATAGAACATAGAACGATACAGCGCAGTACAGGCCCTTCGGCCCACGATGTTGCACCGAAACAAAAGCCATCTAACCTACACTATACCATTATCCTCCATATGTTTATCCAATAAACTTTTAAATGCCCTCAATGTTGGCGAGTTCACTACTGTAGCAGGTAGGGCATTCCACGGCCTCACTACTCTTTGCGTAAAGAACCTACCCCTGACCTCTGTCCTATATCTATTACCCCTCAGTTTAAAGTTATGTCCCCTCGTGCCAGCCATTTCCATCCGCGGGAGAAGGCTCTCACTGTCCACCCTATCCAACCCCCTAATCATTTTGTATGCCTCTATTAAGTCTCCTCTTAACCTTCTTCTCTCCAACGAAAACAACCTCAAGTCCATCCGCCTTTCCTCATAAGATTTTCCCTCCATACCAGGCAACATCCTGGTAAATCTCCTCTGCACCCGCTCCAAAGCCTCCACGTCCTTCCTATAATGCGGTGACCAGAACTGTACGCAATACTCCAAATGCGGCCGTACCAGAGTTCTGTACAGCTGCAACATGACCTCCTGACTCCGGAACTCAAGCCCTCTACCAATAAAGGCCAACACTCCATAGGCCTTCTTCACCACCCTATCAACCTGGGTGGCAACTTTCAGGGACCTATGTACATGGACACCTAGATCCCTCTGCTCATCCACACTTTCAAGAACTTTTCCATTAGCCAAATATTCCACATTCCTGTTATTCCTTCCAAAGTGAATCACCTCACACTTCTCTACATTAAACTCCATTTGCCACCTCTCGGCCCAGCTCTGCAGCTTATCTATATCCCTCTGTAATCTGCTACATCCTTCCACACTATCGCCAACACCACCGACTTTAGTATCGTCTGCAAATTTACTCACCCACCCTTCTGCGCCTTCCTCTAGGTCATTGATAAAAATGACAAACAGCAACGGCCCCAGAACAGATCCTTGTGGTACTCCACTTGTGACTGAACTCCATTCTGAACATTTCCCATCAACCACCACCCTCTGTCTTCTTTCAGCTAGCCAATTTCTGATCCACATCTCTAAATCACCCTCAATCCCCAGCCTCCGTATTTTCTGCAATAGCCTACCATGGGGAACCTTATCAAACGCTTTGCTGAAATCCATATACACCACATCAACTGCTCTACCCTCGTCTACCTGTTCAGTCACCTTCTCAAAGAACTCAATAAGGTTTGTGAGGCATGACCTACCCTTCACAAAGCCATGCTGACTATCCCTGATCATATTATTCCTATCTAGATGATTATAAATCTTGTCTCTTATAATCCCCTCCAAGACTTTACCCACTACAGACGTGAGGCTCACCGGTCTATAGTTGCCGGGGTTGTCTCTGCTCCCCTTTTTGAACAAAGGGACCACATTTGCTATCCTCCAGTCCTCTGGCACTATTCCTGTAGCCAATGATGACATAAAAATCAAAGCCAATGGTCCAGCAATCTCTTCCCTGGCCTCCCAGAGAATCCTAGGATAAATCCCATCAGGTCCCGGGGACTTATCTATTTTCAGCCTGTCCAGAATTGCCAACACCTCTTCCCTACATACCTCAATGCCACCTAATCTATTTACCTGGAGCTCAGCATTCTCCTCCACAACATTATCTTTTTACTGAGTGAATACTGATGAAAATTATTCATTTAGTATCTCGCCTATCTCTTCAGACTCTACACACAACTTCCCATCCCTGTCCTTGACTGGTCCTACTCTTTCCCTAGTCATTCGCTTATTCCTGACATACCTATAGAAAGCTTTTGGGTTTTCCTTGATCCTTCCTGCCAAATACTTCTCATGTCCCCTCCTTGCTCGTCTTAGCTCTCTCTTTAGATCCTTCCTCGCTACCTTGTAACTATCCATCGCCCCAACTGAAACTTCACACCTCATCTTCACATAGGCCTCCTTCTTCCTCTTAACAAGAGATTCCACTTCTTTGGTAAACCACGGTTCCCTCGCTCGGCACCTTCCTCCCTGCCTGACCGGTACATACTTATCAAGAACACGCAGTAGCTGATCCTTGAACAAGCTCCACTTATCCAGTGTGTCCAACACTTGCAGCCTACTTCTCCACCTTATCCCCCCCAAGTCACGTCTAATGGCATCATAATTTCCCTTCCCCCAGCTATAACTCTTGCCCTGCGGTGTATACTTATCCCTTTCCATCATTAACGTAAACGTCACCGAATTGTGGTCACTGTCCCCAAAGTGCTCACCTACCTCCAAATCCAACACCTGGCCTGGTTCATTACCCAAAACCAAATCCAATGTGGCCTCGCCTCTTGTTGGCCTGTCAACAAACTGTGTCAGGAAACCCTCCTGCACAAAAAACGACCCATCTAATGTACTCGAACTATATCTTTTCCAGTCAATATTTGGAAAGTTAAAGTCTCCCATAATAACTACCCTGTTACTTTCGCTCTTATCCAGGATCATCCTCGCCATCCTTTCCTCTACATCCCTAGAACTATTTGGAGGCCTATAGAAGACTCCCAACAGTGTGACCTCTCCTTTCATGTTTCTAACCTCAGCCCATACTACCTCGGAAGATGAGTCCCCATCTAGCATCCTCTCCGCCACCGTAATACTGCTCTTGACTAGCAGCGCCACACCTCCCCCTCTTTTGCCTCCTTCTCTGAGCTTACTAAAACACCTAAACCCCGGAACCTGCAACATCCATTCCTGTCCCTGCTCTATCCATGTCTCCGAAATGGCCACAACATCGAAGTCCCAGGTACCAACCCATGCTGCCAGTTCCCCTACCTTGTTTCGTATACTCCTGGCATTGAAGTAGACACACTTCAAACCACCTACCTGAACACTGGCCCCCTCCTGCGACGTCAAATCTGAGCTCCTGACCTCTATACTCTCATTCTCCCTTACCCTAAAACTACAATCCAGGTTCCCATGCCCCTGCTGCATTAGTTTAAACCCCCCCAAAGAGCACTTACAAATCTCCCCCCCAGGATATTTGTGCCCCGCAGGTTCAGATGTAGACCATCCTGTCTGTAGAGGTCCCACCTTCCCCAGAAAGAGCCCCAGTTATCCAGAAATCTGAATCCCTCCCGCCTGCACCATCCCTGTAGCCACGTGTTTAAATGCTCTCTCTCCCTATTCCTCATCTCACTATCACGTGGCACGGGCAACAACCCAGAGATAACAACTCTGTTTGTTCTAGTTCTGAGCTTCCATCCTAGCTCCCTGAAAGCCTGCCTGACATCCTTATCCCCTCTCCTACCTATGTCGTTAGTGCCAATGTGGACCACGACTTGGGGCTGCTCCCCCTCCCCCTTAAGGACCCGGAAAACACGATCCGAGACATCACGTACCCTTGCACCTGGGAGGCAACATACCAAACGTGAGTCTCTCACGCTCCCACAAAATCTCCTATCTGTGCCCCTGACTATCGAGTCCCCAATTACTAATGCTCTGCTCCTCTCCCCCCTTCCCTTCTGAGCAACAGGGACAGACTCCGTGCCAGAGGCCCGTACCCCATGGCTTA
Source organism: Scyliorhinus torazame (assembly GCF_047496885.1). NCBI lineage: Eukaryota > Metazoa > Chordata > Chondrichthyes > Carcharhiniformes > Scyliorhinidae > Scyliorhinus > Scyliorhinus torazame. The sequence continues at coordinate 223,755,793 of NC_092720.1, forward strand.
CCCCTGGTAAGTCGTCCCCCCCACAAGTATGCAAAGCGGTATACTTGTTTCTCAGGGGAACGACCGCAGGGGATCCCTGCACTGACTGTTTTTTCCCAGTCCCTCTTACAGTTACCCACCTATCTCCAATCTTTGGTGTAACTAATTCCCTGAAGCTGCTATCTATGACCCCCTCTGCCTCCCGAATGATCCGAAGTTCTTCCAACTCCAGCTCCAGTTCCCTAACTCGGTCTTGGAGGAGCTGGAGATGGCAGCACTTCCTGCAGGTAAAATCAGCAGGGACACTAACTGCATCCCTCACCTCAAACATCCTGCAGGAGGAACATTGCACTCCCTTCCCTGCCTTCCCTCTAATTTCTACCAAGATCTGGCTAACAACTAAATTAAATTTTTTATAAAAAATAATAATAATATAATAAAATATGGCACTTACCTCAGACCAATGGGTTTTATTATTAGGTTAGAGGAGGAGGGCGGGTGGGAGACACTACACGTGTAGTGTCTCGGGTTTCCTCTCCACCAGAATTTATTGGTGAGGGTCTTCCCAGAAGTCCGCGGGTCGCCTAAAACACTAAAATTAAAAAAAAAAATTTAAAGGAGAGACTTATCTCCCAGAAATCACTTCCGCACTGCCCCCGCTGAAATGGACTAGCCTGCTCCGCTCCTGCTGAAATCGACTTGGCCTGCAAAGTAAGTAAGTTAATCAGTACTTACCTCACCCAGGCCGCGACCTTTTAAACGGTCCCCTCTGCCTCGCAGCTCCCGCGCTGTTTCTAAGGTCCCAGCTCTCACTCCCGAACTAAACAACTGACCTGCAAGATAAGTAAGTTAATCAGTACTTACCTCACCCTTGGCAGCGACCTTTTAAACTATGTACAATGGTAGGGACGTACAGTGGTGTATCACCACAACCCCCTATGTCTTTGCGCCCTTTTCCCACTTCCTGTGGCCTTTTGCCAATGGGGTATCGCGAGGGGGGGTCTCGGTGTCCAATGATCTGATTGACAGGTCCCTTGGGCCTGCCCCAGCTGTCCATCTCCCGTGGCGTTACTCGCATGTTCCCCGTTACCAGGTAAGGTGAGGGCGGGAGCTCCCGGCCTGGCTTTCGACAATAGATCGATGCAGATCAATCGCATCGATTATCTCCGGATGGACGACTGACGGGGCAGGTCCGGGCATGTTCCAGCAGCTTGGCTGTTGGGTCAAGACTGAAACACAGCTGGGGTTTGACAGCTGTACGATTTTAAAATGTCTAAATCTTTAATAAAGGATACCCAATTTAATTGTCCTCCAAGCTGGGCCCTGCTATGTCAACACAGCTCGAACTCCTGCAACGTAAACCATTGACATGCACAACGGACGAACCTCATTGTGACCAATGTTGCAAGACAAAAATACACGGGCCAGGGAAGTATTTCACAAATTCCTCACCAACCCCGCCCGAGCAAAACAAACATCAGGAGACGGACATTTCATGATGAGGTCTACAAAACACGCAACACCCACACCGACCTACCACAATCCAGCCCCATTATCTTTACACCAAGCTCTCGCAGCAATAACTCTGACAGGAAAAAACTTGCGTTCTGTATTTTAAACCTCTCTATAAACGCAAGTAGGTAACAGTTTGGGAAAGTTCGGGGCGGCCATCACACACCTGCCCTCCAACATGGTCGCCAATCTCCTCAGATTCTCCTTGGCGTTCCGTGGACGGCAGGTTTCGGCAACCGGCCCAACATGCATCGCTCCTCAGTCTCCAACTGAGCCAGTCTCCGTGGTTTTAGTCGAGACCGGAGGTGGCTTTGGTGGTTCGAGGCTTTGGAGGTGCACGCCATGGGTAATAACAATGTACCTCCCCCCCCCCCCCCCCCCCCGCCCCCCCGCCCCGGTGTCTTCCTACATCTTCCTCTATGCTCCTGTAGTACCACCACCATACCTGCCACTTTCTGTCCCTCGTATCACTGAACAGTCCTGCCTGATGAATATTGACGCAAAACATTGACCAGCAGTAGGATTGTCAATGCTGAAAGAGGTGTTGCCTTCACTGGTGACAGACTCTTTTTCAACCCCACCCGCTTTACAGTCTATCTTGGCCTTCACAGGGTCAGTTCGAGCAACAAGAGCCTCTGAGGGGTCGCTCCTCTCAGAGTTGATTGACTCGACAGGCATTATTCCTAGGGTGGCAACTGTTACCTCCTCATCGGCATTTTCGGGCAGCAGGGTGGCACAGTGGTTATTCATTTCTTTCCAATTAGGGGGCAATTTAGCGTGGCCAATCCACCTACCCTGCACATCTTTGTGTTGTGGGGTGAAACCCACGCAGACACTGGGAGAATGTGCAAACTCCACACGGACAGTGACCCAGAGCCGGGATCAAAACCGGGACCTCGGCGCCGTGAGGCAGCAGTGCTAACCACTGCGCCACCGTGCTGCCCACATTTCTTTTTCATTTCGCCCTCTTTCCCTTTCTCTTTCTTTTCTCTCGTTCTCGCTGCCCTTTCTCTTCTTTTGCATTTCCATTCCTTCCCGTTTTCGCTGCGTATCTAACTATTTCACCTGGAACTAGATTTTAGCCAACTCTACTGACTGTTGATCTGGGCTTAGCTCTCTTGGCTGTTTCTCCTTCAAACTTGCATGTTCAGCAATCGCGTCAATTTCTTCCACCCAATTGTTTTGCCAATTCGATGAGCGGGTCTTTGTGAAGCGTCTACAATTAAACCAGAGATACGACTTCCGCCTTGAGAAAGTGCTCAGCTGCTTCTAGAGCCACCCTGTTATATTACTACAAAAATAGTGTCCCTTTATAATTTACTCCATACCCTAAAGTCGTCATCTAACATGTCAAATCCCGGACGAGCCCCCAGTATATGTTACCACTCAATGGTAGAACCCTCAAGAGTATTGACAGTCAGAGAGATCTAGGAGTACAGGTCCACAGGCCACTGAAAGGGGCAACACAAGTGGAGAAGGTAGTCAAGAAGGCAGACGGCATGCTTGCCTTCATTGGCCGGGGCATTGAGTATAAGAATTGGCAAGTCATGTTGCAGCTGTATAGAACCTTAGTTAGGCCGCACTTGGAGTATAGTGTTCAATTCTGGTCGCCACACTACCAGAAGGCTTTAGAGAGGGTGCAGAAGGGATTTACCAGAATGTTGCCTGGTATGGAGGGCATTAGCTACGAGGAGAGATGGATAAACTCGGTTTGTTCTCACTGGAACGACGGAGGTTGAGGGGCGACCTGATAGAGATCTACAAAATTATGAGGGTCATAGACAGAGTGGATAGTCAGAGGCTTTTCCCCAGGGTAGAGGGGTCAATTCCATGGGGTTTAAGGTGCGAGGGGCAAGGTTTAGAGGAGATGTACGAGGCAAGTTTTTTACGCAGAGGGTAGTGCGTGCCTGGAACTCGCTACCGGAGGAGGTGGTGGAAGCAGGGGCGATAGTGACATTTAAGGGGCATCTTGACAAATACATGAATAGGATGGGAATAGAGGGATACGGACCCAGGAAGTGTAGAAGATTGTAGTTTAGTCGGGCAGCATGGTCGGCACGGGCTTGGAGGGCCGAAGGGCCTGTTCCTGTGCTGTACTTTTCTTTGTTCTTTAGTCACTCTCTGGGGGGTGGGGATCTCCCCACAGATCCTGGGGTCCCAACATATGTGGACGAATCAACAATTTCAGTATTTTCCTGAGATCTTTCTTATCTGCCCCAATGAGTTACAGGCACCAGATTTGTAAGTAAAACATTTTAAAAACCTGCTAATTTATAACAAGAGTAAAAGATGACCAGGTAATGGAACGATGGTCCACTGATCGAACTATTTCCCAAACACCATCCCACCCTCCACCCACATACACACAAGATAGACGCACAGGGGGTAAGGGGAAGGATCAGAATGATGGGGATTAAACGGAGTGTGAGATATTTGAGGATCTTCGCTGCTGGGGTTGAGGTCTTCGTGGCGGTGATCTCTTCAGAATGAGAGGTGCTGAACCGTCGATTGGTTTGGACCTTCAAGCTGGGCTACTCAAGCTGGATTCTTAGGGCATGGTGGACACCCGTTAACGTGTCGAGAGCTGAGCCTCCGCCTCGGGAGGTGAACGGGGCAGCGCGGTAGCACAGTGGTTAGCACAATTGCTTCACAGCTCCAGGGTCCCAGGTTCGATTCCCGGCTTGGGTCACTGTCTGTGTGGAGTCTGCACCTTCTCCCCGTGTCTGCGTGGGTTTCCTCCGGGTGCTCCGGTTTCCTCCCACAGTCCAAAGATGTGCAGGTTAGGTGGATTAGCCATGATAAATTGTCCCTTAGTGTCCAAAATTGCCCTTAGTGTTGGGTGGGGTTACTGGGTTATGGGGATCGGGTGGAGGTGTTGACCTTGGGTAGGGTGCTCTTTCCAAGAGCTGGTGCAGACTCGATGGGCCGAACGGCCTCCTTCTGCACTGTAAATTCTACGATAATCGATGTAAACTTCAAGCCTGCTCAGTTTCTCAGTTTCCGTGGTCAGCTTCAGCTTGTTTCCGGTTCAGCAGAATATCGTTTTCGCGAGGCCTTCGGGTGCTCTGATACCTTTCAGCTCAGATCTGAGACAGGATTCCACCGCTGCAGCTCAGGCTGAACAGAAAACAGGCCCCCCCACCCCCCTGCCCCCCACACCACCCACCCCCTTTCAAATCACTAGCTTTCGGAGCACTGCTCCTTCCTCAGGTGAATGAGCTGCGCTCCGGAAGCTGGTGATCGGAAACAAACCTGTTGGACTTTAACCCGGTGTTGTCAGACGTCTTACTGTGCCCACCCCAGTCCAACGCCGGCATCTCCACGTCACAAAGCATCAAGGGGAGGCCTGGGCCAGTACATTAGACCGGGGATGCGTTCAGTTTGACCAAAGTCAGCAGTTTCATGCAAAATCTGCAACATGGAAGGACAAAACAAAACACGGGACAGGCAAGGATTGAACAAGTCGCTCCCAGTACCATTCGCAATTCTGAGCCAGCAGATTGTGGATCAAATCCCTCCTCAGAGAATTGTCATCATATACTCCAGACGAACACTGCAAAGACAGTACTGATAGGGTAATGAATTGGCTGGAAGAACGTGGAAGGGTAATATAAAATATGGGCTAAAATTCATCAGGGAGTGCAGGAGCAGAGGGAGCTGTGTGTGGGTGTCTATGGATCATTGAAGGTGCCGGGACAGGTGGAGAGAGCAGTGAATAAAGTGAGGAATATTCTGGCCTTTATTAATAGGGACACAGAGTACAAGAGCCAGGAGGTCCTGCTGAACTTGTACAAGTCACTAGTTAGGCCCCAGCTGGAATATTGTGAGCAGTTCTGGGTGTGACACTACAGGAAGGATGGGAACACATTGGAAAGAGAGCAGGAGAGGATTACAGGAACGGATCCCACGGATGAGAAACTTCGGTGATGAGGAGAGATTGGGAGGGTTGGGAATGTTCCCCTGGGAGAGGAGGAGGCTGGGAGGAGATCTGATTGAGATGGTCAAACTCACGAGGGGGTGGGACAGAGTCGATTGGGGGGGGGGGAAGACTGTTCCCGCTCAAAAAAAAAGGATGAAGAGTGAGAGGGGCTCAGATTTCAGGTGACTTGGAGAAGAAGCAGGAGCGATGGGGTAAAATTAGTTTTCTCCCAGCGAGTGGTCAGGGTCTGGAATGTGCGGCCTGGAAGTGAGGTGGGGGCAGGTTCAATCGAGACATTCAAGAGGGCGTCAGGTGATTATTTGAACAGAAACAATGTGCAGGGAATCGGGGATAAGGGAGGGGAACGGCACTGAGTCACGATGCTCGTTTGGAGAGCTGGTGCCGATGTGATGGGCCGAATGCCCTCCCTCTGTACTTGTGATTGTCAGAGGCATCGTGCTTTGGATGTAATACGGAACTGAGACGTGACAGTATCAGAAACGTTATAACCAAGTCAGGGAACAACTCCGTAGATCATTCATCAATCACAACAGAAAACCTTGGCTAAACTAAATATATTCTTCCTTCCAGTGCAAGTGGAATAAACACAATCGCGTGGCCTTTCTTGTGCTGTGCACAGCTCTGTTTTATGTGTTGTACAGAATCTACGCTCCTCTATCTCACAGGTAAGGGGGGTTTTCAATGCAATCTGTTTGTCTCTATTCCAGTCTGCGTAAAGCTGACAATGATCAGATCCCCACTTCATTTGTAGAAATAGTGAATTTCACGAGCACAGGGCAGACACGGGTAAGATCGGTTAATGCCGGAGTTAATCTCCCGCAAACCATGCTGAGGAATGTGGAGAACAGGAACATTGAGCAGAGATGACAAGACGCAAGAGCCCACCTTAATCGCCAGTCAGACTGGGACAGGTAACACTCACCTCATTCCACAGTGAGACTGGGACAGGTAACACTCACCTCAATCCACAGTGAGACTGGGCAGGTAACACCTCAATCCACAGTGAGACTGGGACAGGTAACACTCACCTCAATCCACAGTGAGACTGGGACAGGTAACACTCACCTCAATCCACAGTGAGACTGGGACAGGTAACACCTCAATCCACAGTGAGACTGGGACAGGTAACATTCACCTCAATCCACAGTGAGACTGGGACAGGTAACACTCACCTCAATCCACAGTGAGACTGGGACAGGAAACAATCACCTCAATCCACAGTGAGACTGGGACAGGTAACACTCCCCTCAATCCACAGTTAGACTGGGACAGGTAACACTCACCTCAATCCACAGTTAGACTGGGACAGGTAACACTCACCTCAATCCACAGTGAGGCTGGGACAGGTAACACTCACCTCAATCCACAGTGAGACTGGAACAGGTAACACTCACCTCAATCCACAGTGAGACTGGGACAGGTAACACTCACCTCAATCCACAGTGAGACTGGGACAGGTAACACTCACCTCAATCCACAGTGAGACTGGGACAGGTAACACTCACCTCAATCCACAGTGAGACTGGGACAGGTAACACTCACCTCAATCCACAGTGAGACTGGGACAGGTAACACTCACCGCAATCCACAGTGAGACTGGGACAGGTAACACTCACCTCAATCCACAGTGAGACTGGGACAGGTAACACTCACCTCAATCCACAGTGAGACTGGGACAGGGAACACTCACCTCAATCCACAGTGAGACTGGGACAGGTAACACTCACCTCAATCCACAGTGAGACAGGGCCAGGAAACACTCACCTCAATCCACAGTGAGACTGGGACAGGTAACACTCACCTCAATCCACAGTGAGACTGGGACAGGAAACACTCACCTCAATCCACAGTGAGACAGGGACAGGTAACACTCACCTCAATCCACAGTGAGACTGGGACAGGTAACACCTCAATCCACAGTGAGACTAGGACAGGTAACACTCACCTCAATCCACAGTGAGACTGGGACAGGTAACACCTCAATCCACCGTGAGACTGGGACAGGTAACACTCACCTCAATCCACAGTGAGTCTGGGAAAGGTAACACTCACCTCAATCCACAGTGAGACTGGGACAGGTAACACTCACCTCAATCCACAGTGAGACTGGGACAGGTAACACACACCTCAATCCACAGTGAGACTGGGACAGGTAACACTCACCTCAATCCACAGTGAGACTGGGACAGGTAACACTCACCTCAATCCACAGTGAGACTGGGACAGGTAACACTCACCTCAATCCACAGTGAGACTGGGACAGGTAACACTCACCTCAATCCACAGTGAGACTGGGACAGGTAACACACACCTCAATCCACAGTGAGACTGGGACAGGTAACACTCACCTCAATCCACAGTGAGACAGGGACTGGAAACACTCACCTCAATCCACAGTGAGACTGGAACAGGTAACACTCACCTCAATCCACAGTGAGACTGTGACAGGAAACACTCACCTCAATCCACAGTGAGACTGGGACAGGTAACACCTCAATCCACAGTGAGACTGGGAAAGGTAACACTCACCTCAATCCACAGTGAGACTGGGACAGGTAACACTCACCTCAATCCACAGTGAGACTGGGACAGCTAACACACACCTCAATCCACAGTGAGACTGGGACAGGTAACACTCACCTCAATCCACAGTGAGACTGGGACAGGTAACACTCACCTCAATCCACAGTGAGACTGGGACAGGTAACACTCACCTCAATCCACAGTGAGACTGGGACAGGTAACACTCACCTCAATCCACAGTGAGACTGGGACAGGTAACACACACCTCAATCCACAGTGAGACTGGGACAGGTAACACTCACCTCAATCCACAGTGAGACAGGGACTGGAAACACTCACCTCAATCCACAGTGAGACTGGGACAGGTAACACTCACCTCAATCCACAGTGAGACTGGGACAGGTAACACTCCCCTCAATCCACAGTGAGACAGGGCCAGGAAACACTCACCTTAATCGCCAGTCAGACTGGGACAGGAAACACTCACCTCAATCCACCGTGAGACTGGGACAGGTAACACTAACCTCAAACCACAGTGAGACTGGGACAGGTAACACTCACCTCAATCCACAGTGAGACTGGGACAGGTAACACTCACCTCAATCCACAGTGAGTCTGGGAAAGGTAACACTCACCTCAATCCACAGTGAGTCTGGGACAGGTAACACTCACCTCAATCAACAGTGAGACTGGGACAGGTAACACTCACCTCAATCCACAGTGAGACTGGGACAGGTAACACTCACCTCAATCCACAGTGAGACTGGGACAGGTAACACTCACCTCAATCCACAGTGAGACAGGGACAGGAAACACTCACCTCAATCCACAGTGAGACTGGGACAGGTAACACTCACCTCAATCCACAGTGAGACTGGGACAGGTAACACTCACCTCAATCCACAGTGAGACTGGGACAGGTAACACTCACCTCAATCCACAGTGAGACTGGGACAGGAAACACTCACCTCAATCCACAGTCAGACTGGGACAGGTAACACTCACCTCAATCCACAGTGAGACTGGGATAGGAAACACTCACCTCAATCCACAGTCAGACTGGGACAGGTAACACTCACCTCAATCCACCGTGAGACTGGGACAGGTAACAGTCACCCCAATCCACAGTGAGACTGGGACAGGTAACACTCACCTCAATCCACAGTGAGACTGGGATAGGAAACACTCACCTCAATCCACAGTGAGACAGGGCCAGGAAACACTCACCTTAATCGCCAGTCAGACTGGGACAGGAAACACTCACCTCAATCCACCGTGAGACTGGGACAGGTAACACTCACCTCAATCCACAGTGAGTCTGGGACAGGTAACACTCACCTCAATCCACAGTGACACTGGGACAGGTAACACTCAACTCAATCCACAGTGAGACTGGGACAGGTAACACTCACCTCAATCCACAGTGAGACTGGGACAGGTAACTCTCACCTCAATCCACAGTGAGACTGGGACAGGTAATACCTCAATCAACAGTGAGACTGGGACAGGTAACACCTCAATCCACAGTGAGACTGGGACAGGTAACACTCACCTCAATCCACAGTGAGACTGGGACAGGTAACACTCACCTCAATCCACAGTGAGGCTGGGACAGGTAACACTCACCTCAATCCACAGTGAGACTGGGACAGGTAACACTCACCTCAATCCACAGTGAGACTGGGACAGGTAACACTCACCTCAATCCACAGTGAGACTGGGACAGGTAACACTCACCTCAATCCACAGTGAGACTGGGACAGGTAACTCTCACCTCAATCCACAGTGAGACTGGGACAGGTAATACCTCAATCAACAGTGAGACTGGGACAGGTAACACCTCAATCCACAGTGAGACTGGGACAGGTAACACTCACCTCAATCCACAGTCAGACTGGGACAGGTAACACCTCACCTCAATCCACAGTGAGACTGGGACAGGTAACACTCACCTCAATCCACAGTGAGACTGTGACAGGTAACACTCACGTCAATCCACAGTGAGACTGGGACAGGTAACACTCACCTCAATCCACAGTGAGGCTGGGACAGGTAACACTCACCTCAATCCACAGTGAGACTGGGACAGGTAACACTCACCTCAATCCACAGTGAGACTGGGACAGGTAACACTCACCTCAATCCACAGTGAGACTGGGACAGGTAACACTCACCTCAATCCACAGTGAGACTGGGACAGGTAACTCTCACCTCAATCCACAGTGAGACTGGGACAGGTAATACCTCAATCAACAGTGAGACTGGGACAGGTAACACCTCAATCCACAGTGAGACAGGGCCAGGAAACACTCACCTCAATCCACAGTGAGACAGGGACAGGTAACACTCACCTCAATCCACAGTGAGACTGGGACAGGTAACATTCAACTCAATCCGCAGTGAGACTGGGACAGGTAACACTCACCTCAATCCACAGTCAGACTGGGACAGGTAACACTCACCTCAATCCACAGTGAGACTGGGACAGGTAACACTCGCCTCAATCCACAGTGAGACTGGGACAGGTAACACTCACCTCAATCCACAGTGAGACTGGGACAGGTAACACTCACCTTAATCCACAGTGAGACTGGGACAGGTAACACTCACCTCAATCCACAGTGAGACTGGGACAGGTAACACTCACCTCAATCCACAGTGAGACTGGGACAGGTAACACTCACCTCAATCCACAGTGAGACAGGGACTGGAAACACTCACCTCAATCCACAGTGAGACTGGGACAGGTAACACTCACCTTAATCGCCAGTCAGACTGGGACAGGAAACACTCACCTCAATCCACCGTGAGACTGGGACAGGTAACACTAACCTCAAACCACAGTGAGACTGGGACAGGTAACACTCACCTCAATCCACAGTGAGACTGGGACAGGTAACACTCACCTCAATCCACAGTGCGTCTGGGAAACGTAACACTCACCTCAATCCACAGTGAGTCTGGGACAGGTAACACTCACCTCAATCAACAGTGAGACTGGGACAGGTAACACTCACCTCAATCCACAGTGAGACTGGGACAGGTAACACTCACCTCAATCCACAGTGAGACTGGGACAGGTAACACTCACCTCAATCCACAGTGAGACAGGGACAGGAAACACTCACCTCAATCCACAGTGAGACTGGGACAGGTAACACTCACCTCAATCCACAGTGAGACTGGGACAGGTAACACTCACCTCAATCCACAGTGATACTGGGACAGGTAACACTCACCTCAATCCACAGTGAGACTGGGACAGGAAACACTCACCTCAATCCACAGTCAGACTGGGACAGGTAACACTCACCTCAATCCACAGTGAGACTGGGATAGGAAACACTCACCTCAATCCACAGTCAGACTGGGACAGGTAACACTCACCTCAATCCACCGTGAGACTGGGACAGGTAACAGTCACCCCAATCCACAGTGAGACTGGGACAGGTAACACTCACCTCAATCCACAGTGAGACTGGGATAGGAAACACTCACCTCAATCCACAGTGAGACAGGGCCAGGAAACACTCACCTTAATCGCCAGTCAGACTGGGACAGGAAACACTCACCTCAATCCACCGTGAGACTGGGACAGGTAACACTCACCTCAATCCACAGTGAGTCTGGGACAGGTAACACTCACCTCAATCCACAGTGACACTGGGACAGGTAACAACTCAACTCAATCCACAGTGAGACTGGGACAGGTAACACTCACCTCAATCCATAGTGAGACTGGGACAGGTAACTCTCACCTCAATCCACAGTGAGACTGGGACAGGTAATACTCACCTCAATCAACAGTGAGACTGGGACAGGTAACACCTCAATCCACAGTGAGACTGGGACAGGTAACACTCACCTCAATCCACAGTGAGACTGGGACAGGTAACACTCACCTCAATCCACAGTGAGACAGGGACAGGTAACATTCACCTCAATCCGCAGTGAGACTGGGACAGGTAACACTCACCTCAATCCACAGTGAGACTGGGACAGGTAACACTCACCTCAATCCACAGTGAGACTGGGACAGGAAACACTCGCCTCAATCCTCAGTGAGACGGGGACAGGAAACACTCACCTCAATCCACAGTGAGACTGGGACAGGTAACACTCACCTCAATCCACAGTGAGACTGGGACAGGTGACATTGACCTCAATCCACAGTGAGACTGGGACAGGTAACACTCACCTCAATGCACAGTGAGACTGGGACAGGTAACACTCACCTCAATCCACAGTGAGACTGGGACAGGTAACACTCACCTCACTCCACAGTGGGACTGGGACAGGTAACACTCACCTTAATCGCCAGTCAGACTGGGACAGGAAACACTCACCTCAATCCACCGTGAGACTGGGACAGGTAACACTCACCTCAATCCACCGTGAGACTGGGACAGGTAACACTCACCTCAATCCACAGTGAGTCTGGGACAGGTAACACTCACCTCAATCCACTGTGACACTGGGACAGGTAACACTCACCTCAATCCACAGTGAGACTGGGACAGGTAACACTCGCCTCAATCCACAGTGAGACTGGGACAGGTAACACTCACCTCAATCCACAGTGAGACTGGGACAGGTAACACTCACCTCAATCCACAGTGAGTCTGGGACAGGTAACACTCACCTCAATCCACAGTGACACTGGGACAGGTAACTCTCACCTCAATCCACAGTGAGACTGGGACAGGTAATACTCACCTCAATCAACAGTGAGACTGGGACAGGTAACACCTCAATCCACAGTGAGACTGGGACAGGTAACACTCACCTCAATCCACAGTGAGACTGGGACAGGTAACACTCACCTCAATCCACAGTGAGACAGGGACAGGTAACATTCACCTCAATCCGCAGTGAGACTGGGACAGGTAACACTCACCTCAATCCACAGTGAGACTGGGACAGGTAACACTCACCTCAATCCACAGTGAGACTGGGACAGGAAACACTCGCCTCAATCCACCGTGAGACTGGGACAGGTAACACTCACCTCAATCCACAGTGAGACTGGGACAGGTAACACTCACCTCAATCCACAGTGAGACTGGGACAGGTAACACTCACCTCAATCCACAGTGAGACTGGGACAGGTAACACTCACCTCAATCCACAGTGAGACTGGGACAGGTAACACTCACCTCAATCCTCAGTGAGACGGGGACAGGAAACACTCACCTTAATCCACAGTGAGACTGGGACAGGTGACATTGACCTCAATCCACAGTGAGACTGGGACAGGTAACACTCACCTCAATCCACAGTGAGACTGGGACAGGTAACACTCACCTCACTCCACAGTGGGACTGGGACAGGTAACACTCACCTTAATCGCCAGTCAGACTGGGACAGGAAACACTCACCTCAATCCACAGTGAGTCTGGGACAGGTAACACTCACCTCAATCCACAGTGAGACTGGGACAGGTAACACTCACCTCAATCCACAGTGAGACTGGGACAGGTAACACTCACCTCAATCCACAGTGAGACTGGGACAGGTAACACTCACCTCAATCCACAGTGAGACTGGGACAGGTAACACTCACCTCAATCCACAGTGAGACAGGGACAGGAAACACTCACCTCAATCCACAGTGAGACTGGGACAGGTAACACTCACCTCAATCCACAGTGAGACTGGGACAGGTAACACTCACCTCAATCCACAGTGAGACTGGGACAGGTAACACTCACCTCAATCCACAGTGAGACTGGGACAGGTAACACTCACCTCAATCCACAGTGAGACAGGGACAGGAAACACTCACCTCAATCCACAGTGAGACTGGGACAGGTAACACTCACCTCAATCCACAGTGAGTCTGGGACAGGTAACACTCACCTCAATCAACAGTGAGACTGGGACAGGTAACACTCACCTCAATCCACAGTGAGACTGGGATAGGAAACACTCACCTCAATCCACAGTGAGACTGGGACAGGTAACACTCACCTCAATCCACAGTGAGACTGGGACAGGTAACACTCACCTCAATCCACAGTGAGACAGGGCCAGGAAACACTCACCTTAATCGCCAGTCAGACTGGGACAGGAAACACTCACCTCAATCCACAGTGAGACTGGGACAGGTAACTCTCACCTCAATCCACAGTGAGACTGGGACAGGTAATACTCACCTCAATCAACAGTGAGACTGGGACAGGTAACACCTCAATCCACAGTGAGACTGGGACAGGTAACACTCACCTCAATCCACAGTGAGACTGGGACAGGTAACACTCAACTCAATCCACAGTGAGACTGGGACAGGTAACATTCACCTCAATCCGCAGTGAGACTGGGACAGGTAACACTCACCTCAATCCACAGTGAGACTGGGACAGGTAACACTCACCTCAATCCACAGTGAGACTGGGACAGGAAACACTCGCCTCAATCCACCGTGAGACTGGGACAGGTAACACCTCAATCCACAGTGAGACTGGGACAGGTAACACTCACCTCAATCCTCAGTGAGACGGGGACAGGTAACACTCACTTCAATCCACAGTGAGACTGGGACAGGTGACATTGTCCTCAATCCACAGTGAGACTGGGACAGGTAACACTCACCTCAATGCACAGTGAGACTGGGACAGGTAACACTCACCTCAATCCACAGTGAGACTGGGACAGGTAACACTCACCTCACTCCACAGTGGGACTGGGACAGGTAACACTCACCTTAATCGCCAGTCAGACTGGGACAGGAAACACTCACCTCAATCCACAGTGAGTCTGGGACAGGTAACACTCACCTCAATCAACAGTGAGACTGGGACAGGTAACACTCCCCTCAATCCACAGTGAGACAGGGACAGGAAACACTCACCTCAATCCACAGTGAGACTGGGACAGGTAACACTCACCTCAATCCACAGTGAGACAGGGCCAGGAAACACTCACCTTAATCGCCAGTCAGACTGGGACAGGAAACACTCACCTCAATCCACAGTGAGACTGGGACAGGTAACACTCACCTCAATCCACAGTGAGACTGGGACAGGTAACACTCACCTCAATCCACAGTGAGACTGGGACAGGAAACACTCACCTCAATCCACAGTGAGACTGGGACAGGTAACACTCACCTCAATCCACAGTGAGTCTGGGAAAGGTAACACTCACCTCAATCCACAGTGAGTCTGGGACAGGTAACACCTCAATCCACAGTGAGACTGGGACAGGTAACACTCACCTCAATCCACAGTGAGACTGGGACAGGTAACACCTCAATCCACAGTGAGACTGGGACAGATAACAATCACCTCAATCCACAGTGAGACTGGGACAGGTAACACTCACCTCAATCCACAGTGAGACAGGGACAGGAAACACTCACCTCAATCCACAGTGAGACTGGGACAGGTAACAATCACCTCAATCCACAGTGAGACTGGGACAGGTAACTCTCACCTCAATCCACAGTGAGACTGGGACAGGTAACACTCACCTCAATCCACAGTGAGTCTGGGACAGGTAACACTCACCTCAATCCACAGTGAGACTGGGACAGGGAACACTCACCTCAATCCACAGTGAGACAGGGACAGGAAACACTCACCTCAATCCACAGTGAGACTGGGACAGGTAACACTCACCTCAATCCACAGTGAGACTGGGACAGGTAACACTCACCTCAATCCACAGTGAGACAGGGACAGGTAACACTCCCCTCAATCCACAGTTAGACTGGGACAGGTAACACTCACCTCAATCCACAGTGAGACTGGGACAGGTAACACTCACCTCAATCCACAGTGAGACTGGGACAGGTAACACTCACCTCAATCCACAGTGAGACAGGGCCAGGAAACACTCACCTTAATCGCCAGTCAGACTGGGACAGGAAACACTCACCTCAATCCACCGTGAGACTGGGACAGGTAACACTCACCTCAATCCACAGTGAGTCTGGGAAAGGTAATACTCACCTCAATCCACAGTGAGTCTGGGACAGGTAACACTCACCTCAATCAACAGTGAGACTGGGACAGGTAACACTCACCTCAATCCACAGTGAGACTGGGATAGGAAACACTCACCTCAATCCACAGTGAGACAGGGCCAGGAAACACTCACCTTAATCGCCAGTCAGACTGGGACAGGAAACACTCACCTCAATCCACAGTGAGACTGGGACAGGTAACTCTCACCTCAATCCACAGTGAGACTGGGACAGGTAATACTCACCTCAATCAACAGTGAGACTGGGACAGGTAACACCTCAATCCACAGTGAGACTGGGACAGGTAACACTCACCTCAATCCACAGTGAGACTGGGACAGGTAATACGCACCTCAATCCACAGTGAGACAGGGACAGGTAACACCTCAATCCACAGTGAGACTGGGACAGGTAACACTCACCTCAATCCACAGTGAGACTGGGACATGTAACACTCACCTCAATCCACAGTGAGACTGGGACAGGAAACACTCACCTCAATCCACAGTGAGACTGGGACAGGTAACACTCACCTCAATGCACAGTGAGACTGGGACAGGAAACACTCACCTCAATCCACAGTGAGACTGGGACAGGTAACACTCTCCTCAATCCACAGTGAGACTGGGACAGGAAACACTCACCTCAATCCACAGTGAGACTGGGACAGGTAACACTCACCTCAATCCACAGTGAGACTGGGACAGGTAACACTCACCTCAATCCACAGTGAGACTGGGACAGGTAACACTCACCTCAATCCACAGTGAGACTGGGACAGGTGACACTCACCTCAATCCACAGTGAGACTGGGACAGGTAACACTCACCTCAATCCACAGTGAGACTGGGACAAATATTACATCACATTGCGAAGACATTTCCCCCTGACACTTGCTGTCCATTCCTGTGTAAATGAGGTGAATCCACATCCTGTCTCCTGAGAGACGATAACGTTTTCAGGCCCTTGACCCGAATAATTCTGATCCCTGTAAGCCTGCCGTCGAATCCATTCTGCGAACTGACATTCTGATCGTTCGGGTCCTTGTCGCAACCCCGACCCTGAGAGTTCCAGCAAGATTTTAACATCTTCATTCAGTTTTCCCCGTTCATTGTCTCTTCTCTTTGTGTCTCTCCACAATTGTCAGTTGGAAACTTCATCAGATCTACTCGGTGTTTGACTCGGGGCTAAATGAGGACCTGCCTGAAGCTAAACTTGAATCCTGGTTCAATTCCAGGTAGGTAATGAACTTCTCAAACATGACATGATGGAGAAATGTAATGTTCTGAAATATTGAGTACCCGAGGGGCAGGTGGGGATGAAAGGAGGGTTAAACAGTTCAAAGGCAGCTCCGGCTTGCCGAATGGTCAGGCTGATGGACATCATCCGTGGGGGTCTCAATTGGAAAGGGGGTGGGGCAGGTTTGTCAACTTTCTGCGCTCAGCCACCCAGTGTACAGATCACCCGATCCGAATTTCACCTCCCACCCCTGTCACAGGGCCGTGGGCTCCAGTCCCGCTCTCGAACGGGGTGTTAAGGTGATATATGAATGCAAGCCACCTTCAATGGTCGACAGCTCATCAAGACTCCCTTGACAACACCTTGATTTTCTTCATTCTATAACCTTACAGTTATAAAACGGTGGTTAGACCACCGCTAGAGTATTGTGTGCAGTTTGGGAATTCACATTGTAGGAGAGATAATAATAATAATCTTTATTAGCGTCACAAGTGGGCTTACATTAACGCTGCTATGAAGTTACTGTGAAAATCCCCTCGTCGCCACATTCCGGCGCCTGTTCGGGGACACTGAGGGAGAATTCAGAATGTCCAATTCACCCAACAAGCGAGTTTTTCGGGACTTGTGGGAGGAAACCGGAGCACCCGGAGGAAACCCACGCAGAGACGGGGAGGACGCGCAGACTCCGCACAGACGGTGACCCAAGCCGGGACCCTGGAGCTGTGAAGCAACAGTGCTACCCACTGTGCTACTGTGATGTGATAGCACTGGGAAGGGGGCAGAGGAGATTTGCCAGGATGTTGTCTGGGCTGCAGAGTGTTAGCTATGAAGAGAGATTGGACAGACTGGGGTTGTTTTCCTTGGAGCAGACGAGAATGAGGGGAGACGTGATTGAGATGAATAAAATGATGAGGGGCACAGAGTAGACAGGAAGTAACCTTTCCCCTTGGCGGAGGGATCAATGATCAGGGGGCAGAGATTTGAGGTAAGATGCAGGATGTTTAGAGGGGATGTGAGGAAAACGTGAGGGTGGTGGGAGCCTGACACACGCTGCCTGAAAGACCCTCAGAACATTTAAGAAGTATTTAGATGTCCACAAGCGATCCCAAGGAAAACAAGGCTGGGAAATGGGGTTGGAATAATTAAGCGGCTGTTTTTGACCGGCCTTTCCTGTGCTGTCGACGTCTACGACGTTTACATGAGATGTGAGCATCACCGCAATAGGGCTTGTGTTCATTGCCCATCTCTAATTGCCCCCGAACAGAGAGCCGGCCACATGGCGGTGTGGGTCTGGAGTCACGTGTAGGCCAAACGGGGTAACGACGGCAGATTTACCATCCCGAACGTTAGTGAGCCAGATGCTTCTTTGCGACCAGAGGATTCGGTTTCCTGGGCATCGCAAGGCAGTTACTTCCAGAATTCCTTTGTAAATTCAAATTTCCCCATCTGCTGTGGCTGTGTCTCTGGATTGCCCGTCCAGCGTCAGTCCCACGAAGCCACTGCCTGCCCGTCCTGCGTCAGTCCCACGACACCACTGCCTGCCCGTCCAGCGTCAGTCCCACGAAGCCACTGCCAGCCCGTCCAGCGTCAGTACCACGACACCACTGCCTGCCCGTCCAGCGTCAGTCCCACAACGCCACTGCCTGCCCGTCCAGCGTCAGTCCCACGACACCACTGCCAGCCCGTCCAGCGTCAGTCCCACGAAGCCACTGCCTGCCCATCCAGCGTCAGTCCCACGACACCACTGCCAGCCCGTCCAGCGTCAGTACCACGAAGCCACTGCCTGCCCGTCCAGCGTCAGTCCCACAACACCACTTCTGCCCGTCCAGCGTCAGTCCCACAACGCCACTGCCTGCCCGTCCAGCGTCAGTCCCACGAAGCCACTGCCTGCCCGTCCAGCGTCAGTACCACGAAGCCACTGCCTGCCCGTCCAGCGTCAGTACCACGAAGCCACTGCCTGCCCGTCCAGCGTCAGTACCACGACACCACTGCCTGCCCGTCCAGCGTCAGTCCCACGAAGCCACTGCCTGCCCGTCCAGCGTCAGTCCCACGACACCACTGCCTGCCCGTCCAGTGTCAGTCCCACGAAGCCACTGCCTGTCCGTCCAGCGTCAGTACCACGACACCACTGCCTGCCCGTCCAGCGTCAGTCCCACGAAGCCACTGCCTGCCCGACCAGCGTCAGTCCCACAACAGCACTGCCTGCCCGTCCAGCGTCAGTACCACGACACCACTGCCTGCCCGTCCAGCGTCAGTACCACGACACCACTGCCTGCCCGACCAGCGTCAGTCCCACGAAGCCACTGCCTGCCCGTCCAGCGTCAGTACCACGACGCCACTGCCTGCCCGTCCAGCGTCAGTCCCACGAAGCCACTGCCTGCCCGTCCAGCGTCAGTCCCACGAAGCCACTGCCTGCCCGTCCAGCGTCAGTACCACGACACCACTGCCTGCCCGTCCAGCGTCTGTCCCACAACGCCACTGCCTGCCCGTCCAGCGTCAGTACCACGACACCACTGCCTGCCCGTCCAGCGTCAGTACCACGACGTCACTGCCTGCCCGTCCAGCGTCAGTACCACAACGCCACTGCCTGCCCGTCCAGCGTCAGTACCACGAAGCCACTGCCTGCCCGTCCAGCGTCAGTACCACGAAGCCACTGCCTGCCCGTCCAGCGTCAGTCCCACGACGCCACTGCCTGCCCGTCCAGCGTTTGTACCACGACGCCACTGCCTGCCCGTCCAGCGTCAGTACCACGAAGCCACTGCCTGACCGTCCAGCGTCAGTACCACGACGCCACTGCCTGCCCGTCCAGCGTTTGTACCACGACGCCACTGCCTGCCCGTCCAGCGTTTGTACCACGAAGCCACTGCCTGCCCGTCCAGCGTCAGTACCACGAAGCCACTGCCTGCCCGTCCAGCGTCAGTACCACGAAGCCACTGCCTGCCCGTCCAGCGTCAGTACCACGACGCCACTGCCTGCCCGTCCAGCGTCAGTACCACGAAGCCACTGCCTGCCCGTCCAGCGTCAGTCCCACGACACCACTGCCTGCCCGTCCAGCGTCAGTACCACGACACCACTGCCTGCCCGTCCAGCGTCAGTACCACGACACCACTGCCTGCCCGTCCAGCGTCAGTCCCACGACACCACTGCCTGCCCGTCCAGCGTCAGTACCACGACACCACTGCCTGCCCGTCCAGCGTCAGTACCACGAAGCCACTGCCTGCCCGTCCAGCGTCAGTACCACGACACCACTGCCTGCCCGTCCAGCGTCAGTACCACGACACCACTGCCTGCCCGTCCAGCGTCAGTCCCACAACACCACTGCCTGCCCGTCCAGCGTCAGTACCACGAAGCCACTGCCTGCCCGTCCAGCGTCAGTCCCACGACACCACTGCCTGCCTGTCCAGCGTCAGTACCACGAAGCCACTGCCTGCCCGTCCAGCGTCAGTCCCACGACACCACTGCCTGCCCGTCCAGCGTCAGTACCACGACACCACTGCCTGCCCGTCCAGCGTCAGTACCACGACACCACTGCCTGCCCGTCCAGCGTCAGTCCCACGAAGCCACTGCCTGCCCGTCCAGCGTCAGTACCACGAAGCCACTGCCTGCCCGTCCAGCGTCAGTACCACGACACCACTGCCTGCCCGTCCAGCGTCAGTACCACGACACCACTGCCTGCCCGTCCAGCGTCAGTCCCACGACACCACTGCCTGCCCGTCCAGCGTCAGTCCCACGAAGCCACTGCCTGCCCGTCCAGCATCAGTCCCACGACACCACTGCCTGCCCGTCCAGCGTCAGTCCCACGACACCACTGCCTGCCCGTCCAGCGTCAGTACCACGAAGCCACTGCCTGCCCGTCCAGCGTCAGTACCACGAAGCCACTGCCTGCCCGTCCAGCGTCAGTACCACAACACCACTGCCTGCCCGTCCAGCGTCAGTACCACAACACCACTGCCTGCCCGTCCAGCGTCAGTACCACGACGCCACTGCCTGCCCGTCCAGCGTCAGTACCACGAAGTCACTGCCTGCCCGTCCAGCGTCAGTCCCACAACACCACTGCCTGCCCGTCCAGCGTCAGTACCACGACACCACTGCCTGCCCGTCCAGCGTCAGTACCACGAAGCCACTGCCTGCCCGTCCAGCGTCAGTACCACGACACCACTGCCTGCCCGTCCAGCGTCAGTACCACGAAGCCACTGCCTGCCCGTCCAGCGTCAGTCCCACGAAGCCACTGCCTGCCCGTCCAGCGTCAGTACCACGAAGCCACTGCCTGCCCGTCCAGCGTCAGTACCACGACACCACTGCCTGCCCGTCCAGCGTCAGTACCACGAAGCCACTGCCTGCCCGTCCAGCGTCAGTACCACGACACCACTGCCTGCCCGTCCAGCGTCAGTACCACGACACCACTGCCTGCCCGTCCAGCGTCAGTCCCACGACACCACTGCCTGCCCGTCCAGCGTCAGTACCACGACGTCACTGCCTGCCCGTCCAGCGTCAGTCCCACAACGCCACTGCCTGCCCGTCCAGCGTCAGTCCCACGACACCACTGCCTGCCCGTCCAGCGTCAGTCCCACGACACCACTGCCTGCCCGTCCAGCGTCAGTACCACGACACCACTGCCTGCCCGTCCAGAGTCAGTCGCACGACACCACTGCCTGCCCGTGCAGCGTCAGTACCACGAAGCCACTGCCTGCCCGTCCAGCGTCAGTACCACGAAGCCACTGCCTGCCCGTCCAGCGTCAGTACCACGACGCCACTGCCTGCCCGTCCAGCGTCAGTACCACGACGCCACTGCCTGCCCGTCCAGCGTCAGTACCACAAAGCCACTGCCTGCCCGTCCAGCGTCAGTCCCACGAAGCCACTGCCTGCCCGTCCAGCGTCAGTACCACGACACCACTGCCTGCCCGTCCAGAGTCAGTCCCACAACACCACTGCCTGCCCGTGCAGCGTCAGTACCACGAAGCCACTGCCTGCCCGTCCAGCGTCAGTCCCACGAAGCCACTGCCTGCCCGTCCAGCGTCAGTACCACGACACCACTGCCTGCCCGTCCAGCGTCAGTCCCACGACACCACTGCCTGCCCGTCCAGCGTCAGTACCACGAAGCCACTGCCTGCCCGTCCAGCGTCAGTCCCACGAAGCCACTGCCTGCCCGTCCAGCATCAGTCCCACGACACCACTGCCTGCCCGTGCAGCGTCAGTACCACGAAGCCACTGCCTGC
Organism: Scyliorhinus torazame; assembly: GCF_047496885.1. Lineage (NCBI taxonomy): Eukaryota > Metazoa > Chordata > Chondrichthyes > Carcharhiniformes > Scyliorhinidae > Scyliorhinus > Scyliorhinus torazame. The sequence goes on from NC_092720.1 coordinate 223,778,168, forward strand.
CCGTCCAGCGTCAGTACCACGAAGCCACTGCCTGCCCGTCCAGCGTCAGTACCACGACGCCACTGCCTGCCCGTCCAGCGTCAGTCCCACGAAGCCACTGCCTGCCCGTCCAGCGTTTGTACCACGAAGCCACTGCCTGCCCGTCCAGCATCAGTCCCACAACGCCACTGCCTGCCCGTCCAGCGTCAGTACCACGAAGCCACTGCCTGCCCGTCCAGCGTCAGTACCACGAAGCCACTGCCTGCCCGTCCAGCGTCAGTCCCACGACACCACTGCCTGCCCGTCCAGCGTCAGTACCACGAAGCCACTGCCTGCCCGTCCAGCGTCAGTCCCACGAAGCCACTGCCTGCCCGTCCAGCGTCAGTCCCACGACACCACTGCCTGCCCGTGCAGCGTCAGTACCACGAAGCCACTGCCTGCCCGTCCAGCGTCAGTACCACGAAGCCACTGCCTGCCCGTCCAGCGTCAGTACCACGACGCCACTGCCTGCCCGTCCAGCGTCAGTCCCACGAAGCCACTGCCTGCCCGTCCAGCGTCAGTCCCACGACACCACTGCCTGCCCGTCCAGCGTCAGTCCCACGACACCACTGCCTGCCCGTCCAGAGTCAGTACCACGACACCACTGCCTGCCCGTCCAGCGTCAGTACCACGAAGCCACTGCCTGCCCGTCCAGCGTCAGTACCACGAAGCCACTGCCTGCCCGTCCAGCGTCAGTACCACGACGCCACTGCCTGCCCGTCCAGCGTAAGTCCCACAACACCACTGCCTGCCCGTCCAGCATCAGTCCCACGACACCACTGCCTGCCCGTCCAGAGTCAGTCCCACGACACCACTGCCTGCCCGTCCAGCGTCAGTACCACGAAGCCACTGCCTGCCCGTCCAGCGTCAGTACCACGACGCCACTGCCTGCCCGTCCAGCGTCAGTACCACAACACCACTGCCTGCCCGTCCAGCATCAGTCCCACGACGGGACTGCCTGCCCGTCCAGCGTCAGTACCACAATGCCACTGCCTGCCCGTCCAGCGTCAGTGCCACGACGTCACTGCCTGCCCGTCCAGCGTCAGTGCCACGACGTCACTGCCTGCCCGTCCAGCGTCAGTGCCACGACGTCACTGCCTGCCCGTCCAGCGTCAGTACCACAATGCCACTGCCTGCCCGTCCAGCGTCAGTGCCACGACGTCACTGCCTGCCCGTCCAGCGTCAGTGCCACGACGTCACTGCCTGCCCTTCCAGCATCAGTCCCACGACGGGACTGCCTGCCCGTCCAGCGACAGTACCACAACACCACTGCCTGCCCGTCCAGCGTCAGTCCCATGACACCACTGCCTGCCCGTCCAGCGTCAGTACCACGAAGCCACTGCCTGCCCGTCCAGCGTCAGTACCACGAAGCCACTGCCTGCCCGTCCAGCGTCAGTACCACGAAGCCACTGCCTGCCCGTCCAGCGTCAGTACCACGACGCCACTGCCTGCCCGTCCAGCGTCAGTCCCACGACACCACTGCCTGCCCGTCCAGCGTCAGTACCACGAAGCCACTGCCTGCCCGTCCAGCGTCAGTACCACGAAGCCACTGCCTGCCCGTCCAGCGTCAGTACCACGAAGCCACTGCCTGCCCGTCCAGCGTCAGTACCACGAAACCACTGCCTGCCCGTCCAGCGTCAGTCCCACGAAGCCACTGCCTGCCCGTCCAGCGTCAGTACCACGACGCCACTGCCTGCCCTTCCAGCGTCAGTACCACGAAGCCACTGCCTGCCCGTCCAGCGTCAGTCCCACGACACCACTGCCTGCCCGTCCAGCGTCAGTCCCACGAAGCCACTGCCTGCCCGTCCAGCGTCAGTACCACGAAGCCACTGCCTGCCCGTCCAGCGTCAGTACCACAACAGCACTGCCTGCCCGTCCAGCGTCAGTCCCACAACACCACTTCTGCCCGTCCAGCGTCAGTCCCACGACACCACTGCCTGCCCGTCCAGCGTCAGTCCCACGAAGCCACTGCCTGCCCGTCCAGCGTCAGTCCCACGACACCACTGCCTGCCCGTCCAGCGTCAGTACCACGAAGCCACTGCCTGCCCGTCCAGCGTCAGTCCCACGACACCACTGCCTGCCCGTCCAGTGTCAGTCCCACGAAGCCACTGCCTGCCCGTCCAGCGTCAGTCCCACGACACCACTGCCTGCCCGTCCAGCGTCAGTCCCACAACACCACTGCCTGCCCGTCCAGCGTCAGTCCCACGAAGCCACTGCCTGCCCGTCCAGCGTCAGTCCCACGACACCACTGCCAGCCCGTCCAGTGTCAGTCCCACGAAGCCACTGCCTGCCCGTCCAGCGTCAGTACCACGACACCACTGCCTGCCCGTCCAGCGTCAGTCCCACAACACCACTTCTGCCCGTCCAGCGTCAGTCCCACGAAGCCGCTGCCTGCCCGTCCAGCGTCAGTCCCACAACACCACTGCCTGCCCGTCCAGCGTCAGTCCCACAACACCACTGCCTGCCCGTCCAGCGTCAGTCCCACAACACCACTTCTGCCCGTCCAGCGTCAGTACCACGAAGCCACTGCCTGCCCATCCAGCGTCAGTACCACGACGCCACTGCCTGCCCGTCCAGCGTCAGTACCACGACGCCACTGCCTGCCCGTCCAGCGTCAGTACCACGAAGCCACTGCCTGCCCGTCCAGCGTCAGTCCCACGAAACCACTGCCTGCCCGTCCAGCGTCAGTACCACGAAGCCACTGCCTGCCCGTCCAGCGTCAGTACCACAAAGCCACTGCCTGCCCGTCCAGCGTCAGTACCACGAAACCACTGCCTGCCCGTCCAGCGTCAGTCCCACGACACCACTGCCTGCCCGTCCAGCGTCAGTACCACGACACCACTGCCTGCCCGTCCAGCGTCAGTACCACGAAGCCACTGCCTGCCCGTCCAGCGTCAGTACCACAAAGCCACTGCCTGCCCGTCCAGCGTCAGTACCACGAAACCACTGCCTGCCCGTCCAGCGTCAGTACCACGACACCACTGCCTGCCCGTCCAGCGTCAGTACCACGACGCCACTGCCTGCCCGTCCAGCGTCAGTACCACGAAACCACTGCCTGCCCATCCAGCGTCAGTACCACGACGCCACTGCCTGCCCGTCCAGCGTCAGTACCAAAACACCACTGCCTGCCCGTCCAGCGTCAGTACCACGACGCCACTGCCTGCCCGTCCAGCGTCAGTCCCACGACACCACTGCCTGCCCGTCCAGCGTCAGTACCACAACGCCACTGCCTGCCCGTCCAGCATCAGTCCCACGACACCACTGCCTGCCCGTCCAGCGTCAGTCCCACGACACCACTGCCTGCCCGTCCAGCGTCAGTACCACAAAACCACTGCCTGCCCGTCCAGCGTCAGTCCCACAACGCCACTGCCTGCCCGTCCAGCGTCAGTACCACAACACCACTGCCTGCCCGTCCAGCGTCAGTCCCACGAAGCCACTGCCTGCCCGTCCAGCGTCAGTACCACGACACCACTGCCTGCCCGTCCAGCGTCAGTCCCACGAAGCCACTGCCTGCCCGTCCAGCGTCAGTACCACGACACCACTGCCTGCCCGTCCAGCGTCAGTACCACAACACCACTGCCTGCCCGTCCAGCATCAGTCCCACGACACCACTGCCTGCCCGTCCAGCGTCAGTCCCACGACACCACTGCCTGCCCGTCCAGCGTCAGTCCCACGACACCACTGCCTGCCCGTCCAGCGTCAGTCCCACAAAGCCACTGCCTGCCCGTCCAGCGTCAGTCCCACGACGCCACTGCCTGCCCGTCCATCGTCAGTACCACGAAACCACTGCCTGCCCATCCAGCGTCAGTACCACGACGCCACTGCCTGCCCGTCCAGCGTCAGTCCCACAACGCCACTGCCTGCCCGTCCAGCGTCAGTCCCACGACACCACTGCCTGCCCGTCCAGCGTCAGTACCACGAAGCCACTGCCTGCCCGTCCAGCGTCAGTACCACAACACCACTGCCTGCCCGTCCAGCGTCAGTACCACGAAGCCACTGCCTGCCCGTCCAGCGTCAGTACCACGACGCCACTGCCTGCCCGTCCAGCATCAGTCCCACGACACCACTGCCTGCCCGTCCAGCGTCAGTACCACAACACCACTGCCTGCCTGTCCAGCGTCAGTCCCAGAACGCCACTGCCTGCCCGTCCAGCGTCAGTACCACGACGCCACTGCCTGCCCGTCCAGCGTCAGTACCACGACGCCACTGCCTGCCCGTCCAGCGTCAGTCCCACGCCGCCACTGCCTGCCCGTCCAGCGTCAGTCCCACGAAGCCACTGCCTGCCCGTCCAGCATCAGTCCCACGAAGCCACTGCCTGCCCGTCCAGCGTCAGTCCCACGACACCACTGCCTGCCCGTCCAGCGTCAGTCCCACGACACCACTGCCTGCCCGTCCAGCGTCAGTCCCACGACACCACTGCCTGCCCGTCCAGCGTCAGTCCCACGAAGCCACTGCCTGCCCGTCCAGCGTCAGTCCCACGACACCACTGCCTGCCCGTCCAGCGTCAGTCCCACGACACCACTGCCTGCCCGTCCAGCGTCAGTCCCACAACACCACTGCCTGCCCGTCCAGCGTCAGTACCACGAAGCCACTGCCTGCCCGTCCAGCATCAGTCCCACGACACCACTGCCTGCCCGTCCAGCGTCAGTACCACAACACCACTGCCTGCCCGTCCAGCGTCAGTACCACGAAGCCACTGCCTGCCCGTCCAGCGTCAGTACCACGACGCCACTGCCTGCCCGTCCAGCGTCAGTACCACAACACCACTGCCTGCCCGTCCAGCGTCAGTCCCACAACGCCACTGCCTGCCCGTCCAGCGTCAGTCCCACGCCGCCACTGCCTGCCCGTCCAGCGTCAGTACCACGACGCCACTGCCTGCCCGTCCAGCGTCAGTCCCACAACGCCACTGCCTGCCCGTCCAGCGTCAGTCCCACGCCGCCACTGCCTGCCCGTCCAGCGTCAGTCCCACGACACCACTGCCTGCCCGTCCAGCGTCAGTACCACGAAGCCACTGCCTGCCCGTCCAGCGTCAGTCCCACGACACCACTGCCTGCCCGTCCAGCGTCAGTACCACGCCGCCACTGCCTGCCCGTCCAGCGTCAGTACCACGAAGCCACTGCCTGCCCGTCCAGCGTCAGTACCACGACACCACTGCCTGCCCGTCCAGCGTCAGTCCCACGACACCGCTGCCTGCCCGTCCAGCGTCAGTACCACGAAGCCACTGCCTGCCCGTCCAGCGTCAGTACCACGAAGCCACTGCCTGCCCGTCCAGCGTCAGTACCACGACACCACTGCCTGCCCGTCCAGCGTCAGTCCCACGACACCGCTGCCTGCCCGTCCAGCGTCAGTCCCACGAAGCCACTGCCTGCCCGTCCAGCGTCAGTCCCACGACACCACTGCCTGCCCGACCAGCGTCACTAACACGACACCACTGCCTGCCCGTCCAGCGTCACTAACACGACACCACTGCCTGCCCGTCCAGCGTCAGTACCACAAAGCCACTGCCTGCCCGTCCAGCGTCAGTCCCACGACACCACTGCCTGCCCGTCCAGCGTCAGTCCCACGAAGCCACTGCCTGCCCGTCCTGCGTCCGTCCCACGACGCCACTGCCTGCCCGTCCAGCGTCAGTACCACGACACCACTGCCTGCCCGTCGAGAGTCAGTACCACAACACCACTGCCTCCCCGTCCAGCGTCAGTACCACGACGCCACTGCCTGCCCGTCCAGCGTCAGTACCACGAAGCCACTGCCTGCCCGTCCAGCGTCAGTACCACGACACCACTGCCTGCCCGTCCAGCGTCAGTCCCACGAAGCCACTGCCTGCCCGTCCAGCGTCAGTCCCACGACGCCACTGCCTGCCCGTCCAGCGTCAGTACCACGACACCACTGCCTGCCCGTCCAGCGTCAGTCCCACGACACCACTGCCTGCCCGTCCAGCGTCAGTCCCACAACACCACTGCCTGCCCGTCCAGCGTCAGTACCACGACACCACTGCCTGCCCGTCCAGCGCCAGTACCACAACACCACTGCCTGCCCGTCCAGCGTCAGTCCCACGACGCCACTGCCTGCCCGTCCAGCGTCAGTCCCACGAAGCCACTGCCTGCCCGTCCAGCGTCAGTACCACGACACCATTGCCTGCCCGTCCAGCGTCAGTACCACGAAGCCACTGCCAGCCCGTCCAGCGTCAGTACCACGACGCCACTGCCTGCCCGACCAGCGTCAGTCCCACAACACCACTGCCTGCCCGTCCAGCGTCAGTACCACGATGCCACTGCCTGCCCGTCCAGCGTCAGTACCACGACACCACTGCCTGCCCGTCCAGCGTCAGTACCACGACACCACTGCCTGCCCGTCCAGCGTCAGTCCCACGAAGCCACTGCCTGCCCGTCCAGCGTCAGTCCCACGACACCACTGCCTGCCCGTCCAGCATCAGTACCACAAAGCCACTGCCTGCCCGTCCAGCGTCAGTACCACGAAGCCACTGCCTGCCCGTCCAGCGTCAGTCCCACGACGCCACTGCCTGCCCGTCCAGCGTCAGTCCCACGAAGCCACTGCCTGCCCGTCCAGCGTCAGTCCCACGACACCACTGCCTGCCCATCCAGCGTCAGTACCACGAAGCCACTGCCTGCCCGTCCAGCGTCAGTCCCACGACGCCACTGCCAGCCCGTCCAGCGTCAGTCCCACAACACCACTGCCTGCCCGTCCAGCGTCAGTACCACGAAGCCACTGCCTGCCCGTCCAGCGTCAGTACCACAACGCCACTGCCTGCCCGTCCAGCGTCAGTCCCACAACGCCACTGCCTGCCCGTCCAGCGTCAGTCCCACAACACCACTGCCTGCCCGTCCAGCGTCAGTACCACGAAGCCACTGCCTGCCCGTCCAGCGTCAGTCCCACGACACCACTGCCTGCCCGTCCAGCGTCAGTACCACGACGTCACTGCCTGCCCGTCCAGCGTCAGTACCACAAAGCCACTGCCTGCCCGTCCAGCGTCAGTACCACGACACCACTGCCTGCCCGTCCAGCGTCAGTCCCACGAAGCCACTGCCTGCCCGTCCAGCGTCAGTACCACGAAGTCACTGCCTGCCCGTCCAGCGTCAGTCCCACGACACCACTGCCTGCCCGTCCAGCGTCAGTCCCACGACGCCACTGCCTGCCCGTCCAGCGTCAGTCCCACGAAGCCACTGCCTGGCCGTCCAGCGTCAGTACCACGACACCACTGCCTGCCCGTCCAGCGTCAGTCCCACGAAGCCACTGCCTGCCCGTCCAGCGTCAGTACCACGAAGCCACTGCCTGCCCGTCCAGCGTCAGTCCTACGAAGCCACTGCCTGCCCGTCCAGCGTCAGTCCCACGAAGCCACTGCCTGCCCGTCCAGCATCAGTCCCACGACGCCACTGCCTGCCCGTGCAGCGTCAGTACCACGAAGCCACTGCCTGCCCGTCCAGCGTCAGTACCACGAAGCCACTGCCTGCCCGTCCAGCGTCAGTACCACGACGCCACTGCCTGCCCGTCCAGCGTCAGTCCCACGAAGCCACTGCCTGCCCGTCCAGCGTCAGTCCCACGACACCACTGCCTGCCCGTCCAGCGTCAGTCCCACGAAGCCACTGCCTGCCCGTCCAGCGTCAGTCCCACGAAGCCACTGCCTGCCCGTCCAGCGTCAGTCCCACGACACCACTGCCTGCCCGTGCAGCGTCAGTACCACGAAGCCACTGCCTGCCCGTCCAGCGTCAGTACCACGAAGCCACTGCCTGCCCGTCCAGCGTCAGTACCACGACGCCACTGCCTGCCCGTCCAGCGTCAGTCCCACGAAGCCACTGCCTGCCCGTCCAGCGTCAGTCCCACGACACCACTGCCTGCCCGTCCAGCGTCAGTCCCACGACACCACTGCCTGCCCGTCCAGAGTCAGTACCACGACACCACTGCCTGCCCGTGCAGCGTCAGTACCACGAAGCCACTGCCTGCCCGTCCAGCGTCAGTACCACGAAGCCACTGCCTGCCCGTCCAGCGTCAGTACCACGACGCCACTGCCTGCCCGTCCAGCGTAAGTCCCACAACACCACTGCCTGCCCGTCCAGCATCAGTCCCACGACACCACTGCCTGCCCGTCCAGAGTCAGTCCCACGACACCACTGCCTGCCCGTCCAGCGTCAGTACCACGAAGCCACTGCCTGCCCGTCCAGCGTCAGTACCACGACGCCACTGCCTGCCCGTCCAGCGTCAGTACCACAACACCACTGCCTGCCCTTCCAGCATCAGTCCCACGACGGGACTGCCTGCCCGTCCAGCGTCAGTACCACAATGCCACTGCCTGCCCGTCCAGCGTCAGTGCCACGACGTCACTGCCTGCCCGTCCAGCGTCAGTGCCACGACGTCACTGCCTGCCCGTCCAGCGTCAGTGCCACGACGTCACTGCCTGCCCGTCCAGCGTCAGTACCACAATGCCACTGCCTGCCCGTCCAGCGTCAGTGCCACGACGTCACTGCCTGCCCGTCCAGCGTCAGTACCACGACGCCACTGCCTGCCCGTCCAGCGTCAGTACCACAACACCACTGCCTGCCCTTCCAGCATCAGTCCCACGACGGGACTGCCTGCCCGTCCAGCGACAGTACCACAACACCACTGCCTGCCCGTCCAGCGTCAGTCCCATGACACCACTGCCTGCCCGTCCAGCGACAGTACCACAACACCACTGCCTGCCCGTCCAGCGTCAGTCCCATGACACCACTGCCTGCCCGTCCAGCGTCAGTACCACGAAGCCACTGCCTGCCCGTCCAGCGTCAGTACCACGACGCCACTGCCTGCCCGTCCAGCGTCAGTCCCACGACACCACTGCCTGCCCGTCCAGCGTCAGTACCACGAAGCCACTGCCTGCCCGTCCAGCGTCAGTACCACGAAGCCACTGCCTGCCCGTCCAACGTCAGTACCACGAAGCCACTGCCTGCCCGTCCAGCGTCAGTACCACGAAACCACTGCCTGCCCGTCCAGCGTCAGTCCCACGAAGCCACTGCCTGCCCGTCCAGCGTCAGTACCACGACGCCACTGCCTGCCCGTCCAGCGTCAGTACCACGAAGCCACTGCCTGCCCGTCCAGCGTCAGTCCCACAACACCACTTCTGCCCGTCCAGCGTCAGTCCCACGACACCACTGCCTGCCCGTCCAGCGTCAGTCCCACGAAGCCACTGCCTGCCCGTCCAGCGTCAGTCCCACGACACCACTGCCTGCCCGTCCAGCGTCAGTACCACGAAGCCACTGCCTGCCCGTCCAGCGTCAGTCCCACGACACCACTGCCTGCCCGTCCAGTGTCAGTCCCACGAAGCCACTGCCTGCCCGTCCAGCGTCAGTCCCACGACACCACTGCCTGCCCGTCCAGCGTCAGTCCCACAACACCACTGCCTGCCCGTCCAGCGTCAGTCCCACGAAGCCACTGCCTGCCCGTCCAGCGTCAGTCCCACGACACCACTGCCAGCCCGTCCAGTGTCAGTCCCACGAAGCCACTGCCTGCCCGTCCAGCGTCAGTACCACGACACCACTGCCTGCCCGTCCAGCGTCAGTCCCACAACACCACTTCTGCCCGTCCAGCGTCAGTCCCACGAAGCCACTGCCTGCCCGTCCAGCGTCAGTCCCACAACACCACTGCCTGCCCGTCCAGCGTCAGTCCCACAACACCACTGCCTGCCCGTCCAGCGTCAGTCCCACAACACCACTTCTGCCCGTCCAGCGTCAGTACCACGAAGCCACTGCCTGCCCATCCAGCGTCAGTACCACGACGCCACTGCCTGCCCGTCCAGCGTCAGTACCACGACACCACTGCCTGCCCGTCCAGCGTCAGTACCACGACGCCACTGCCTGCCCGTCCAGCGTCAGTACCACGAAGCCACTGCCTGCCCGTCCAGCGTCAGTACCACAAAGCCACTGCCTGCCCGTCCAGCGTCAGTACCACGAAACCACTGCCTGCCCGTCCAGCGTCAGTCCCACGACACCACTGCCTGCCCGTCCAGCGTCAGTACCACGACACCACTGCCTGCCCGTCCAGCGTCAGTACCACGAAGCCACTGCCTGCCCGTCCAGCGTCAGTCCCACGAAGCCACTGCCTGCCCGTCCAGCGTCAGTCCCACGAAACCACTGCCTGCCCGTCCAGCGTCAGTACCACGACACCACTGCCTGCCCGTCCAGCGTCAGTACCACAAAGCCACTGCCTGCCCGTCCAGCGTCAGTACCACGAAACCACTGCCTGCCCGTCCAGCGTCAGTACCACGACACCACTGCCTGCCCATCCAGCGTCAGTACCACGACGCCACTGCCTGCCCGTCCAGCGTCAGTACCAAAACACCACTGCCTGCCCGTCCAGCGTCAGTACCACGACGCCACTGCCTGCCCGTCCAGCGTCAGTCCCACGACACCACTGCCTGCCCGTCCAGCGTCAGTACCACAACGCCACTGCCTGCCCGTCCAGCGTCAGTACCACGACACCACTGCCTGCCCATCCAGCGTCAGTACCACGACGCCACTGCCTGCCCGTCCAGCGTCAGTACCAAAACACCACTGCCTGCCCGTCCAGCGTCAGTACCACGACGCCACTGCCTGCCCGTCCAGCGTCAGTCCCACGACACCACTGCCTGCCCGTCCAGCGTCAGTACCACGACGCCACTGCCTGCCCGTCCAGCGTCAGTCCCACGACACCACTGCCTGCCCGTCCAGCGTCAGTCCCACGACACCACTGCCTGCCCGTCCAGCGTCAGTACCACGAAGTCACTGCCTGCCCGTCCAGCGTCAGTCCCACAACGCCACTGCCTGCCCGTCCAGCGTCAGTACCAAAACACCACTGCCTGCCCGTCCAGCGTCAGTACCACAACACCACTGCCTGCCCGTCCAGCGTCAGTACCACGACGCCACTGCCTGCCCGTCCAGCGTCAGTCCCACGACACCACTGCCTGCCCGTCCAGCGTCAGTCCCACGAAGCCACTGCCTGCCCGTCCAGCATCAGTCCCACGACGCCACTGCCTGCCCATCCAGCGTCAGTACCACGAAACCACTGCCTGCCCATCCAGCGTCAGTACCACGACGCCACTGCCTGCCCGTCCAGCGTCAGTCCCACAACGCCACTGCCTGCCCGTCCAGCGTCAGTCCCACGACACCACTGCCTGCCCGTCCAGCGTCAGTACCACGAAGCCACTGCCTGCCCGTCCAGCGTCAGTACCACAACACCACTGCCTGCCCGTCCAGCGTCAGTACCACGAAGCCACTGCCTGCCCGTCCAGCGTCAGTACCACGACGCCACTGCCTGCCCGTCCAGCATCAGTCCCACGACACCACTGCCTGCCCGTCCAGCGTCAGTACCACGACGCCACTGCCTGCCCGTCCAGCGTCAGTACCACAACACCACTGCCTGCCTGTCCAGCGTCAGTCCCAGAACGCCACTGCCTGCCCGTCCAGCGTCAGTACCACGACGCCACTGCCTGCCCGTCCAGCGTCAGTACCACGACGCCACTGCCTGCCCGTCCAGCGTCAGTCCCACGCCGCCACTGCCTGCCCGTCCAGCGTCAGTCCCACGAAGCCACTGCCTGCCCGTCCAGCGTCAGTACCACGAAGCCACTGCCTGCCCGTCCAGCGTCAGTCCCACGACACCACTGCCTGCCCGTCCAGCGTCAGTCCCACGACACCACTGCCTGCCCGTCCAGCGTCAGTCCCACAACACCACTGCCTGCCCGTCCAGCGTCAGTACCACGAAGCCACTGCCTGCCCGTCCAGCGTCAGTCCCACGAAGCCACTGCCTGCCCGTCCAGCGTCAGTACCACGAAGCCACTGCCTGCCCGTCCAGCGTCAGTCCCACGACACCACTGCCTGCCCGTCCAGCGTCAGTCCCACGACACCACTGCCTGCCCGTCCAGCGTCAGTCCCACAACACCACTGCCTGCCCGTCCAGCGTCAGTACCACGAAGCCACTGCCTGCCCGTCCAGCATCAGTCCCACGACACCACTGCCTGCCCGTCCAGCGTCAGTACCACAACACCACTGCCTGCCCATCCAGCGTCAGCACCACGACGCCACTGCCTGCCCGTCCAGCGTCAGTACCACAACACCACTGCCTGCCCGTCCAGCGTCAGTCCCACAACGCCACTGCCTGCCCGTCCAGCGTCAGTACCACGACACCACTGCCTGCCCGTCCAGCGTCAGTACCACGACGCCACTGCCTGCCCGTCCAGCGTCAGTCCCACGCCGCCACTGCCTGCCCGTCCAGCGTCAGTACCACGACGCCACTGCCTGCCCGTCCAGCGTCAGTCCCACGCCGCCACTGCCTGCCCGTCCAGCGTCAGTCCCACGAAGCCACTGCCTGCCCGTCCAGCGTCAGTCCCACGACACCACTGCCTGCCCGTCCAGCGTCAGTCCCACGAAGCCACTGCCTGCCCGTCCAGCGTCAGTCCCACGAAGCCACTGCCTGCCCGTCCAGCGTCAGTCCCACGAAGCCACTGCCTGCCCGTCCAGCGTCAGTACCACGACGCCACTGCCTGCCCGTCCAGCGTCAGTCCCACGAAGCCACTGCCTGCCCGTCCAGCGTCAGTCCCACGACACCACTGCCTGCCCGTCCAGCGTCAGTACCACGAAGCCACTGCCTGCCCGTCCAGCGTCAGTCCCACGACACCACTGCCTGCCCGTCCAGCGTCAGTACCACGCCGCCACTGCCTGCCCGTCCAGCGTCAGTACCACGACACCACTGCCTGCCCGTCCAGCGTCAGTCCCACGACACCGCTGCCTGCCCGTCCAGCGTCAGTCCCACGACGCCACTGCCTGCCCGTCCAGCGTCAGTCCCACGAAGCCACTGCCTGCCCGTCCAGCGTCAGTCCCACGACACCACTGCCTGCCCGTCCAGCGTCAGTCCCACGAAGCCACTGCCTGCCCGTCCTGCGTCCGTCCCACGACGCCACTGCCTGCCCGTCCAGCGTCAGTACCACGACACCACTGCCTGCCCGTCGAGAGTCAGTACCACGACGCCACTGCCTGCCCGTCCAGCGTCAGTACCACGACACCATTGCCTGCCCGTCCAGCGTCAGTCCCACGAAGCCACTGCCTGCCCGTCGAGAGTCAGTACCACGACGCCACTGCCTGCCCGTCCAGCGTCAGTACCACGACACCATTGCCTGCCCGTCCAGCGTCAGTACCACGACACCACTGCCTGCCCGTCCAGCGTCAGTCCCACGAAGCCACTGCCTGCCCGTCCAGCGTCAGTCCCACGACGCCACTGCCTGCCCGTCCAGCGTCAGTACCACGACACCACTGCCTGCCCGTCCAGCGTCAGTCCCACGACACCACTGCCTGCCCGTCCAGCGTCAGTCCCACGACACCACTGCCTGCCCGTCCAGCGCCAGTACCACAACACCACTGCCTGCCCGTCCAGCGTCAGTCCCACGACGCCACTGCCTGCCCGTCCAGCGTCAGTCCCACGAAGCCACTGCCTGCCCGTCCAGCGTCAGTACCACGACGCCACTGCCTGCCCGTCCAGCGTCAGTACCACGACGCCACTGCCTGCCCGACCAGCGTCAGTCCCACAACACCACTGCCTGCCCGTCCAGCGTCAGTACCACGATGCCACTGCCTGCCCGTCCAGCGTCAGTACCACGACACCACTGCCTGCCCGTCCAGCGTCAGTACCACGACACCACTGCCTGCCCGTCCAGCGTCAGTCCCACGAAGCCACTGCCTGCCCGTCCAGCGTCAGTCCCACGACACCACTGCCTGCCCGTCCAGCATCAGTACCACAAAGCCACTGCCTGCCCGTCCAGCGTCAGTACCACGAAGCCACTGCCTGCCCGTCCAGCGTCAGTCCCACGACGCCACTGCCTGCCCGTCCAGCGTCAGTCCCACGACGCCACTGCCTGCCCGTCCAGCGTCAGTCCCACGACACCACTGCCTGCCCATCCAGCGTCAGTACCACGAAGCCACTGCCTGCCCGTCCAGCGTCAGTCCCACGACGCCACTGCCAGCCCGTCCAGCGTCAGTCCCACAACACCACTGCCTGCCCGTCCAGCGTCAGTACCACGAAGCCACTGCCTGCCCGTCCAGCGTCAGTACCACAACGCCACTGCCTGCCCGTCCAGCGTCAGTCCCACAACGCCACTGCCTGCCCGTCCAGCGTCAGTCCCACAACACCACTGCCTGCCCGTCCAGCGTCAGTACCACGAAGCCACTGCCTGCCCGTCCAGCGTCAGTCCCACGACACCACTGCCTGCCCGTCCAGCGTCAGTACCACGACGTCACTGCCTGCCCGTCCAGCGTCAGTACCACAAAGCCACTGCCTGCCCGTCCAGCGTCAGTACCACGACACCACTGCCTGCCCGTCCAGCGTCAGTCCCACGAAGCCACTGCCTGCCCGTCCAGCGTCAGTACCACGAAGTCACTGCCTGCCCGTCCAGCGTCAGTCCCACGACACCACTGCCTGCCCGTCCAGCGTCAGTCCCACGACGCCACTGCCTGCCCGTCCAGCGTCAGTCCCACGAAGCCACTGCCTGCCCGTCCAGCGTCAGTCCCACGAAGCCACTGCCTGCCCGTCCAGCGTCAGTACCACGACACCACTGCCTGCCCGTCCAGCGTCAGTCCCACGAAGCCACTGCCTGCCCGTCCAGCGTCAGTACCACGACACCACTGCCTGCCCGACCAGCGTCAGTCCCACAACAGCACTGCCTGCCCGTCCAGCGTCAGTACCACGACACCACTGCCTGCCCGTCCAGCGTCAGTCCCACGACACCACTGCCTGCCCGTCCAGCGTCAGTACCACAACACCACTGCCTGCCCGTCCAGCGTCAGTCCCACGACGCCACTGCCTGCCCGTCCAGCGTCAGTCCCACGAAGCCACTGCCTGCCCGTCCAGCGTCAGTCCCACGAAGCCACTGCCTGCCCGTCCAGCGTCAGTACCACGAAGCCACTGCCTGCCCGTCCAGCGTCAGTACCACGACACCACTGCCTGCCCGTCCAGCGTCAGTCCCACGAAGCCACTGCCTGCCCGTCCAGCATCAGTACCACGAAGCCACTGCCTGCCCGTCCAGCGTCAGTACCACGAAGCCACTGCCTGCCCGTCCAGCGTCAGTACCACGACACCACTGCCTGCCCGTCCAGCGTCAGTCCCACGAAGCCACTGCCTGCCCGTCCAGCATCAGTACCACGAAGCCACTGCCTGCCCGTCCAGCGTCAGTACCACGACGCCACTGCCTGCCCGTCCAGCGTCAGTACCACGAAACCACTGCCTGCCCGTCCAGCGTCAGTCCCACGAAGCCACTGCCTGCCCGTCCAGCATCAGTACCACGACACCACTGCCTGCCCGTCCAGCGTCAGTACCACGAAGCCACTGCCTGCCCGTCCAGCGTCAGTACCACGACACCACTGCCTGCCCGTCCAGCGTCAGTACCACAACGCCACTGCCTGCCCATCCAGCGTCAGTCCCACAACGCCACTGCCTGCCCATCCAGCGTCAGTCCCACAACGCCACTGCCTGCCCATCCAGCGTCAGTCCCACAACGCCACTGCCTGCCCGTCCAGCGTCAGTACCACAACGCCACTGCCTGCCCATCCAGCGTCAGTCCCACGAAGCCACTGCCTGCCCGTCCAGCGTCAGTACCACGACGCCACTGCCTGCCCGTCCAGCGTCAGTCCCACGAAGCCACTGCCTGCCCGTCCAGCGTCAGTCCCACGAAGCCACTGCCTGCCCATCCAGCGTCAGTCCCACAACACCACTGCCTGCCCGTCCAGCGTCAGTACAACGACGCCACTGCCTGCCCATCCAGCGTCAGTACCACGACACCACTGCCTGCCCGTCCAGCGTCAGTCCCACGACGCCACTGCCTGCCCGTCCAGCGTCAGTCCCACAACGCCACTGCCTGCCCGTCCAGCGTCAGTCCCACAACGCCACTGCCTGCCCATCCAGCGTCAGTCCCACAACGCCACTGCCTGCCCGTCCAGCGTCAGTACCACGAAGCCACTGCCTGCCCGTCCAGCATCAGTCCCACGAATCCACTGCCTGCCCGTCCAGCGTCAGTCCCACGACGCCACTGCCTGCCCGTCCAGCGTCAGTACCACGAAGCCACTGCCTGCCCGTCCAGCGTCAGTCCCACGACACCACTGCCTGCCCGTCCAGCGTCAGTACCACGAAGCCACTGCCTGCCCGTCCAGCGTCAGTCCCACGACGCCACTGCCTGCCCGTCCAGCGTCAGTACCACGAAGCCACTGCCTGCCCGTCCAGCGTCAGTCCCACGACGCCACTGCCTGCCCGTCCAGCGTCAGTACCACGACACCACTGCCTGCCCGTCCAGCGTCAGTCCCACGACGCCACTGCCTGCCCGTCCAGCGTCAGTCCCACGACACCACTGCCTGCCCGTCCAGCGTCAGTACCACGACACCACTGCCTGCCCGTCCAGCGTCAGTGCCACGACGCCACTGCCTGCCTGTCCAGCGTCAGTCCCACAACGCCACTGCCTGCCCGTCCAGCGTCAGTACCACAAAGCCACTGCCTGCCCGTCCAGCGTCAGTCCCACAACGCCACTGCCTGCCCGTCCAGCGTCAGTCCCACGAAGCCACTGCCTGCCCGTCCAGCGTCAGTACCACGACACCACTGCCTGCCCGTCCAGCGTCAGTCCCACGAAGCCACTGCCTGCCCGTCCAGCGTCAGTCCCACGACGCCACTGCCTGCCCGTCCGGCGTCAGTCCCACAACACCACTGCCTGCCCGTCCAGCGTCAGTCCCACGAAGCCACTGCCTGCCCATCCAGCGTCAGTCCCACAACACAACTGCCTGCCCGTCCAGCGTCAGTCCCACGAAGCCACTGCCTGCCCGTCCAGCGTCAGTCCCACGACACCACTGCCTGCCCGTCCAGCGTCAGTACCACGACGCCACTGCCTGCCCGTCCAGCGTCAGTCCCACGAAGCCACTGCCTGCCCGTCCAGCGTCAGTCCCACGACACCACTGCCTGCCCGTCCAGCGTCAGTCCCACGAAGCCACTGCCTGCCCGTCCAGCGTCAGTCCCACGACACCACTGCCTGCCCGTCCAGCGTCAGTACCACGAAGCCACTGCCTGCCCGTCCAGCGTCAGTCCTACGACGCCACTGCCTGCCCGTCCAGCGTCAGTCCTACGACGCCACTGCCTGCCCGTCCAGCGTCAGTCCCACGAAGCCACTGCCTGCCCGTCCAGCATCAGTACCACAAAGCCACTGCCTGCCCGTCCAGCGTCAGTCCCACGACACCACTGCCTGCCCGTCCAGCGTCAGTCCCACGAAGCCACTGCCTGCCCGTCCAGCGTCAGTCCCACGAAGCCGCTGCCTGCCCGTCCAGCGTCAGTCCCACGAAGCCACTGCCTGCCCGTCCAGCGTCAGTCCCACGAAGCCACTGCCTGCCCGTCCAGCGTCAGTCCCACGACACCACTGCCTGCCCGTCCAGCGTCAGTCCCACGAAGCCACTGCCTGCCCGTCCAGCGTCAGTCCCACGACACCACTGCCTGCCCGTCCAGCGTCAGTCCCACGAAGCCACTGCCTGCCCGTCCAGCATCAGTACCACAAAGCCACTGCCTGCCCGTCCAGCGTCAGTACCACAAAGCCACTGCCTGCCCATCCAGCGTCAGTCCCACAACGCCACTGCCTGCCCGTCCAGCGTCAGTACCACAACGCCACTGCCTGCCCGTCCAGCGTCAGTCCCACGAAGCCACTGCCTGCCCGTCCAGCGTCAGTCCCACGAAGCCACTGCCTGCCCATCCAGCGTCAGTCCCACAACGCCACTGCCTGCCCGTCCAGCGTCAGTCCCACAACGCCACTGCCTGCCCGTCCAGCGTCAGTACCACAACGCCACTGCCTGCCCGTCCAGCGTCAGTCCCACGACACCACTGCCTGCCCGTCCAGCGTCAGTACCACGAAGCCACTGCCTGCCCGTCCAGCGTCAGTCCCACAACACCACTGCCTGCCCGTCCAGCGTCAGTACCACGAAGTCCCTGCCTGCCCGTCCAGCGTCAGTCCCACGAAGCCACTGCCTGCCCGTCCAGCGTCAGTACCACAATGCCACTGCCTGCCCGTCCAGCGTCAGTCCCACGAAGCCACTGCCTGCCCGTCCAGCGTCAGTCCCACGAAGCCACTGCCTGCCCATCCAGCGTCAGTCCCACAACACCACTGCCTGCCCGTCCAGCATCAGTCCCACGAATCCACTGCCTGCCCGTCCAGCGTCAGTCCCACGACGCCACTGCCTGCCCGTCCAGCGTCAGTCCCACGACACCACTGCCTGCCCGTCCAGCGTCAGTACCACGAAGCCACTGCCTGCCCGTCCAGCGTCAGTCCCACGACGCCACTGCCTGCCCGTCCAGCGTCAGTACCACGAAGCCACTGCCTGCCCGTCCAGCGTCAGTCCCACGACGCCACTGCCAGCCCGTCCAGCGTCAGTCCCACAATGCCACTGCCTGCCCGTCCAGCGTCAGTCCCACGAAGCCACTGCCTGCCCGTCCAGCGTCAGTACCACAACGCCACTGCCTGCCCGTCCAGCGTCAGTCCCACGACGCCACTGCCTGCCCGTCCGGCGTCAGTCCCACAACGCCACTGCCTGCCCGTCCAGCGTCAGTCCCACAACGCCACTGCCTGCCCGTCCAGCGTCAGTCCCACGAAGCCACTGCCTGCCCGTCCAGCGTCAGTCCCACAACGCCACTGCCTGCCCGTCCAGCGTCAGTCCCACGACGCCACTGCCTGCCCGTCCGGCGTCAGTCCCACAACGCCACTGCCTGCCCATCCAGCGTCAGTCCCACAACGCCACTGCCTGCCCGTCCAGCGTCAGTCCCACGAAGCCACTGCCTGCCCATCCAGCGTCAGTCCCACAACGCCACTGCCTGCTCATCCAGCGTCAGTCCCACGAAGCCACTGCCTGCCCGTCCAGCGTCAGTCCCACGACGCCACTGCCTGCCCGTCCAGCGTCAGTCCCACGAAGCCACTGCCTGCCCGTCCAGCGTCAGTACCACGACGCCACTGCCTGCCCGTCCAGCATCAGTCCCACGAAGCCACTGCCTGCCCGTCCAGCGTCAGTCACACGAAGCCACTGCCTGCCCGTCCAGCGTCAGTCCCACAACACCACTGCCTGCCCGTCCAGCGTCAGTCCCACAACACCACTGCCTGCCCGTCCAGCGTCAGTCCCACGAAGCCACTGCCTGCCCGTCCAGCGTCAGTCCCACGACGCCACTGCCTGCCCGTCCAGCGTCAGTACCACGAAGCCACTGCCTGCCCGTCCAGCGTCAGTCCCACAACACCCCTGCCTGCTCATCCAGCGTCAGTCCCACGAAGCCACTGCCTGCCCGTCCAGCGTCAGTCCCACGACGCCACTGCCTGCCCGTCCAGCGTCAGTACCACGAAGCCACTGCCTGCCCATCCAGCGTCAGTCCGACAACGCCACTGCCTGCCCGTCCAGCGTCAGTCCCACGAAGCCACTGCCTGCCCGTCGAGCGTCAGTCCCACGACGCCACTGCCTGCCCGTCCAGCGTCAGTACCATGACACCACTGCCTGCCCATCCAGCGTCAGTCCCACAACGCCACTGCCTGCCCGTCCAGCGTCAGTCCCACGAAGCCACTGCCTGCCCGTCCAGCGTCAGTACCACGACACCACTGCCTGCTCATCCAGCGTCAGTCCCACGAAGCCACTGCCTGCCCGTCCAGCGTCAGTCCCACGACGCCACTGCCTGCCCGTCCAGCGTCAGTACCACGAAGCCACTGCCTGCCCGTCCAGCGTCAGTCCCACAACACCCCTGCCTGCTCATCCAGCGTCAGTCCCACGAAGCCACTGCCTGCCCGTCCAGCGTCAGTCCCACGACGCCACTGCCTGCCCGTCCAGCGTCAGTACCACGAAGCCACTGCCTGCCCGTCCAGCGTCAGTCCCACGAAGCCACTGCCTGCCCGTCCAGCGTCAGTCCCACGACGCCACTGCCTGCCCATCCAGCGTCAGTCCCACAACGCCACTGCCTGCCCATCCAGCGTCAGTCCCACAACGCCACTGCCTGCCCATCCAGCGTCAGTCCCACAACACCACTGCCTGCTCATCCAGCGTCAGTACCACGAAGCCACTGCCTGCCCGTCCAGCGTCAGTACCACGACGCCACTGCCTGCCCGTCCAGCGTCAGTCCCACGACACCACTGCCTGCCCGTCCAGCGTCAGTCCCACGAAGCCACTGCCTGCCCATCCAGCGTCAGTCCCACAACACCACTGCCTGCTCATCCAGCGTCAGTACCACGAAGCCACTGCCTGCCCGTCCAGCGTCAGTACCACGAAGCCACTGCCTGCCCGTCCAGCGTCAGTCCCACGAAGCCACTGCCTGCCCGTCCAGCGTCAGTACCACAACACCACTGCCTGCCCGTCCAGCGTCAGTACCACGACACCACTGCCTGCCCGTCCAGCGTCAGTCCCACGAAGCCACTGCCTGCCCGTCCAGCGTCAGTACCACGACGCCACTGCCTGCCCGTCCAGCGTCAGTCCCACGAAGCCACTGCCTGCCCATCCAGCGTCAGTCCCACAACGCCACTGCCTGCTCATCCAGCGTCAGTCCCACGAAGCCACTGCCTGCTCATCCAGCGTCAGTCCCACAACGCCACTGCCTGCCCGTCCAGCGTCAGTACCACGACGCCACTGCCTGCCCGTCCAGCGTCAGTACCACGACGCCACTGCCTGCCCGTCCAGCGTCAGTACCACGAAGCCACTGCCTGCCCGTCCAGCATCAGTCCCACGAATCCACTGCCTGCCCGTCCAGCGTCAGTACCACGACGCCACTGCCTGCCCATCCAGCGTCAGTCCCACAACGCCACTGCCTGCCCGTCCAGCGTCAGTACCACGAAGCCACTGCCTGCCCGTCCAGCATCAGTCCCACGAATCCACTGCCTGCCCGTCCAGCGTCAGTCCCACGACACCACTGCCTGCCCGTCCAGCGTCAGTACCACGACACCACTGCCTGCCCGTCCAGCGTCAGTGCCACGACGCCACTGCCTGCCTGTCCAGCGTCAGTACCACGAAGCCACTGCCTGCCCGTCCAGCGTCAGTCCCACGACACCACTGCCTGCCCGTCCAGCGTCAGTCCCACGACGCCACTGCCTGCCCGTCCAGCGTCAGTCCCACGACGCCACTGCCTGCCCGTCCAGCGTCAGTACCACGAAGCCACTGCCTGCCCGTCCAGCGTCAGTCCCACGACGCCACTGCCTGCCCGTCCAGCGTCAGTCCCACGACGCCACTGCCTGCCCATCCAGCGTCAGTCCCACGACGCCACTGCCTGCCCGTCCAGCGTCAGTCCCACGACACCACTGCCTGCCCGTCCAGCGTCAGTCCCACAACGCCACTGCCTGCCCGTCCAGCGTCAGTCCCACGACGCCACTGCCTGCCCGTCCAGCGTCAGTCCCACGACACCACTGCCTGCCCGTCCAGCGTCAGTCCCACAACGCCACTGCCTGCCCATCCAGCGTCAGTCCCACAACGCCACTGCCTGCCCGTCCAGCGTCAGTCCCACGAAGCCACTGCCTGCCCGTCCAGCGTCAGTCCCACGACGCCACTGCCTGCCCGTCCGGCGTCAGTCCCACAACACCACTGCCTGCCCATCCAGCGTCAGTCCCACAACGCCACTGCCTGCCCGTCCAGCGTCAGTCCCACAACGCCACTGCCTGCCCGTCCAGCGTCAGTCCCACGACACCACTGCCTGCCCGTCCAGCGTCAGTCCCACGAAGCCACTGCCTGCCCATCCAGCGTCAGTCCCACAACACAACTGCCTGCCCGTCCAGCGTCAGTACCACGAAGCCACTGCCTGCCCGTCCAGCGTCAGTCCCACGACACCACTGCCTGCCCGTCCAGCGTCAGTCCCACGACACCACTGCCTGCCCGTCCAGCGTCAGTCCCACGAAGCCACTGCCTGCCCGTCCAGCGTCAGTCCCACGAAGCCACTGCCTGCCCGTCCAGCGTCAGTCCCACGACACCACTGCCTGCCCGTCCAGCGTCAGTCCCACGAAGCCACTGCCTGCCCGTCCAGCGTCAGTCCCACGACACCACTGCCTGCCCGTCCAGCGTCAGTACCACGACGCCACTGCCTGCCCGTCCAGCGTCAGTCCCACGAAGCCACTGCCTGCCCGTCCAGCGTCAGTCCTACGACGCCACTGCCTGCCCGTCCAGCATCAGTACCACAAAGCCACTGCCTGCCCGTCCAGCGTCAGTCCCACAACGCCACTGCCTGCCCGTCCAGCGTCAGTCCCACGAAGCCACTGCCTGCCCGTCCAGCATCAGTACCACAAAGCCACTGCCTGCCCGTCCAGCGTCAGTCCCACAACGCCACTGCCTGCCCGTCCAGCGTCAGTACCACAACGCCACTGCCTGCCCGTCCAGCGTCAGTCCCACGACACCACTGCCTGCCCATCCAGCGTCAGTCCCACAACGCCACTGCCTGCCCGTCCAGCGTCAGTACCACAACGCCACTGCCTGCCCGTCCAGCGTCAGTCCCACGAAGCCACTGCCTGCCCGTCCAGCGTCAGTCCCACGAAGCCACTGCCTGCCCGTCCAGCGTCAGTCCCACGAAGCCACTGCCTGCCCGTCCAGCGTCAGTCCCACGAAGCCACTGCCTGCCCGTCCAGCGTCAGTCCCACGAAGCCACTGCCTGCCCATCCAGCGTCAGTCCCACAACGCCACTGCCTGCCCGTCCAGCGTCAGTACCACAACGCCACTGCCTGCCCATCCAGCGTCAGTCCCACAACGCCACTGCCTGCCCGTCCAGCGTCAGTACCACAACGCCACTGCCTGCCCGTCCAGCGTCAGTCCCACGAAGCCACTGCCTGCCCGTCCAGCGTCAGTCCCACGAAGCCACTGCCTGCCCGTCCAGCGTCAGTCCCACGAAGCCACTGCCTGCCCATCCAGCGTCAGTCCCACAACGCCACTGCCTGCCCGTCCAGCGTCAGTACCACAACGCCACTGCCTGCCCATCCAGCGTCAGTCCCACAACGCCACTGCCTGCCCATCCAGCGTCAGTCCCACAACGCCACTGCCTGCCCGTCCAGCGTCAGTCCCACAACGCCACTGCCTGCCCGTCCAGCGTCAGTCCCACGACACCACTGCCTGCCCGTCCAGCGTCAGTCCCACAACGCCACTGCCTGCCCGTCCAGCGTCAGTACCACGAAGTCCCTGCCTGCCCGTCCAGCGTCAGTCCCACGACACCACTGCCTGCCCGTCCAGCGTCAGTACCACAACGCCACTGCCTGCCCGTCCAGCGTCAGTACCACAACGCCACTGCCTGCCCGTCCAGCGACAGTACCACGACGCCACTGCCTGCCCGTCCAGCGTCAGTCCCACGAAGCCACTGCCTGCCCATCCAGCGTCAGTCCCACAACACCACTGCCTGCCCGTCCAGCGTCAGTACCACGAAGCCACTGCCTGCCCGTCCAGCATCAGTCCCACGAATCCACTGCCTGCCCGTCCAGCGTCAGTCCCACGACGCCACTGCCTGCCCGTCCAGCGTCAGTCCCACAAAGCCACTGCCTGCCCATCCAGCGTCAGTCCCACAAAGCCACTGCCTGCCCGTCCAGCGTCAGTCCCACGAAGCCACTGCCTGCCCGTCCAGCGTCAGTCCCACGAAGCCACTGCCTGCCCGTCCAGCGTCAGTCCCACGAAGCCACTGCCTGCCCGTCCAGCGTCAGTCCCACGAAGCCACTGCCTGCCCGTCCAGCGTCAGTCCCACGACACCACTGCCTGCCCGTCCAGCGTCAGTACCACGACGCCACTGCCTGCCCGTCCAGCGTCAGTCCCACAAAGCCACTGCCTGCCCATCCAGCGTCAGTCCCACAAAGCCACTGCCTGCCCGTCCAGCGTCAGTCCCACGACACCACTGCCTGCCCGTCCAGCGTCAGTCCCACGAAGCCACTGCCTGCCCGTCCAGCGTCAGTCCCACAACGCCACTGCCTGCCCGTCCAGCGTCAGTACCACAACGCCACTGCCTGCCCGTCCAGCGTCAGTCCCACGAAGCCACTGCCTGCCCGTCCAGCGTCAGTCCCACGAAGCCACTGCCTGCCCGTCCAGCGTCAGTCCCACGAAGCCACTGCCTGCCCATCCAGCGTCAGTCCCACAACGCCACTGCCTGCCCGTCCAGCGTCAGTACCACAACGCCACTGCCTGCCCATCCAGCGTCAGTCCCACAACGCCACTGCCTGCCCGTCCAGCGTCAGTCCCACAACGCCACTGCCTGCCCGTCCAGCGTCAGTCCCACGACACCACTGCCTGCCCGTCCAGCGTCAGTCCCACAACACCACTGCCTGCCCGTCCAGCGTCAGTCCCACGAAGCCACTGCCTGCCCATCCAGCGTCAGTCCCACAACGCCACTGCCTGCCCGTCCAGCGTCAGTCCCACAACGCCACTGCCTGCCCGTCCAGCGTCAGTCCCACGAAGCCACTGCCTGCCCATCCAGCGTCAGTCCCACAACGCCACTGCCTGCCCGTCCAGCGTCAGTCCCACAACGCCACTGCCTGCCCGTCCAGCGTCAGTCCCACAACACCACTGCCTGCCCGTCCAGCGTCAGTCCCACGACACCACTGCCTGCCCGTCCAGCGTCAGTCCCACAACGCCACTGCCTGCCCGTCCAGCGTCAGTCCCACGACACCACTGCCTGCCCGTCCAGCGTCAGTACCACGAAGTCCCTGCCTGCCCGTCCAGCGTCAGTCCCACGAAGCCACTGCCTGCCCATCCAGCGTCAGTCCCACAACACCACTGCCTGCCCGTCCAGCGTCAGTACCACGAAGCCACTGCCTGCCCGTCCAGCATCAGTCCCACGAATCCACTGCCTGCCCGTCCAGCGTCAGTCCCACGACACCACTGCCTGCCCGTCCAGCGTCAGTACCACGACGCCACTGCCTGCCCGTCCAGCGTCAGTCCCACAAAGCCACTGCCTGCCCGTCCAGCGTCAGTCCCACGACACCACTGCCTGCCCGTCCAGCGTCAGTACCACGAAGCCACTGCCTGCCCGTCCAGCGTCAGTCCCACGACACCACTGCCTGCCCGTCCAGCGTCAGTACCACGAATCCACTGCCTGCCCGTCCAGCGTCAGTCCCACGACACCACTGCCTGCCCGTCCAGCGTCAGTACCACGAAGCCACTGCCTGCCCGTCCAGCGTCAGTCCCACGACGCCACTGCCTGCCCGTCCAGCGTCAGTACCACGAAGCCACTGCCTGCCCGTCCAGCGTCAGTCCCACGACGCCACTGCCTGCCCGTCCAGCGTCAGTCCCACGACACCACTGCCTGCCCGTCCAGCGTCAGTACCACGAAGCCACTGCCTGCCCGTCCAGCGTCAGTCCCACGACGCCACTGCCTGCCCGTCCAGCGTCAGTACCACGAAGCCACTGCCTGCCCGTCCAGCGTCAGTCCCACGAAGCCACTGCCTGCCCGTCCAGCGTCAGTCCCACGAAGCCACTGCCTGCCCGTCCAGCGTCAGTACCACAACGCCACTGCCTGCCCGTCCAGCGTCAGTCCCACGACGCCACTGCCTGCCCGTCCAGCGTCAGTCCCACAACGCCACTGCCTGCCCGTCCAGCGTCAGTCCCACAACGCCACTGCCTGCCCGTCCAGCGTCAGTCCCACGAAGCCACTGCCTGCCCGTCCAGCGTCAGTCCCACGACGCCACTGCCAGCCCGTCCAGCGTCAGTCCCACAATGCCACTGCCTGCCCGTCCAGCGTCAGTCCCACGAAGCCACTGCCTGCCCGTCCAGCGTCAGTACCACAACGCCACTGCCTGCCCGTCCAGCGTCAGTCCCACGACGCCACTGCCTGCCCGTCCGGCGTCAGTCCCACAACGCCACTGCCTGCCCGTCCAGCGTCAGTACCACGACACCACTGCCTGCCCGTCCAGCGTCAGTACCACGAAGCCACTGCCTGCCCGTCCAGCGTCAGTCCCACGACGCCACTGCCTGCCCGTCCGGCGTCAGTCCCACAACGCCACTGCCTGCCCATCCAGCGTCAGTCCCACAACGCCACTGCCTGCCCGTCCAGCGTCAGTCCCACGAAGCCACTGCCTGCCCATCCAGCGTCAGTCCCACAACGCCACTGCCTGCTCATCCAGCGTCAGTCCCACGAAGCCACTGCCTGCCCGTCCAGCGTCAGTCCCACGAAGCCACTGCCTGCCCGTCCAGCGTCAGTACCACGACGCCACTGCCTGCCCGTCCAGCATCAGTCCCACGAAGCCACTGCCTGCCCGTCCAGCGTCAGTCCCACGAAGCCACTGCCTGCCCGTCCAGCGTCAGTCCCACAACACCACTGCCTGCCCGTCCAGCGTCAGTCCCACAACACCCCTGCCTGCTCATCCAGCGTCAGTCCCACGAAGCCACTGCCTGCCCGTCCAGCGTCAGTCCCACGACGCCACTGCCTGCCCGTCCAGCGTCAGTACCACGAAGCCACTGCCTGCCCGTCCAGCGTCAGTCCCACAACACCCCTGCCTGCTCATCCAGCGTCAGTCCCACGAAGCCACTGCCTGCCCGTCCAGCGTCAGTCCCACGACGCCACTGCCTGCCCGTCCAGCGTCAGTACCACGAAGCCACTGCCTGCCCATCCAGCGTCAGTCCCACAACGCCACTGCCTGCCCGTCCAGCGTCAGTCCCACAACGCCACTGCCTGCCCGTCCAGCGTCAGTCCCACGAAGCCACTGCCTGCCCGTCCAGCGTCAGTACCACGACACCACTGCCTGCTCATCCAGCGTCAGTCCCACGAAGCCACTGCCTGCCCGTCCAGCGTCAGTCCCACGACGCCACTGCCTGCCCGTCCAGCGTCAGTACCACGAAGCCACTGCCTGCCCGTCCAGCGTCAGTCCCACAACACCCCTGCCTGCTCATCCAGCGTCAGTCCCACGAAGCCACTGCCTGCCCGTCCAGCGTCAGTACCACGAAGCCACTGCCTGCCCGTCCAGCGTCAGTCCCACGAAGCCACTGCCTGCCCGTCCAGCGTCAGTCCCACGACGCCACTGCCTGCCCATCCAGCGTCAGTCCCACAACGCCACTGCCTGCCCATCCAGCGTCAGTCCCACAACGCCACTGCCTGCCCATCCAGCGTCAGTCCCACAACACCACTGCCTGCTCATCCAGCGTCAGTACCACGAAGCCACTGCCTGCCCGTCCAGCGTCAGTACCACGACGCCACTGCCTGCCCGTCCAGCGTCAGTCCCACGACACCACTGCCTGCCCGTCCAGCGTCAGTCCCACGAAGCCACTGCCTGCCCATCCAGCGTCAGTCCCACAACACCACTGCCTGCTCATCCAGCGTCAGTACCACGAAGCCACTGCCTGCCCGTCCAGCGTCAGTACCACGACGCCACTGCCTGCCCGTCCAGCGTCAGTACCACGACGCCACTGCCTGCCCGTCCAGCGTCAGTACCACGACACCACTGCCTGCCCGTCCAGCGTCAGTACCACGAAGCCACTGCCTGCCCGTCCAGCGTCAGTCCCACGAAGCCACTGCCTGCCCGTCCAGCGTCAGTACCACAACACCACTGCCTGCCCGTCCAGCATCAGTACCACGACACCACTGCCTGCCCGTCCAGCGTCAGTCCCACGAAGCCACTGCCTGCCCGTCCAGCGTCAGTACCACGACGCCACTGCCTGCCCGTCCAGCGTCAGTCCCACGAAGCCACTGCCTGCCCATCCAGCGTCAGTCCCACAACGCCACTGCCTGCCCGTCCAGCGTCAGTACCACGACGCCACTGCCTGCCCGTCCAGCGTCAGTACCACGACGCCACTGCCTGCCCGTCCAGCGTCAGTACCACGACACCACTGCCTGCCCGTCCAGCGTCAGTCCCACGAAGCCACTGCCTGCCCGTCCAGCGTCAGTACCACGACGCCACTGCCTGCCCGTCCAGCGTCAGTCCCACGAAGCCACTGCCTGCCCATCCAGCGTCAGTCCCACAACGCCACTGCCTGCCCGTCCAGCGTCAGTACCACGACGCCACTGCCTGCCCGTCCAGCGTCAGTACCACGACGCCACTGCCTGCTCATCCAGCGTCAGTCCCACGAAGCCACTGCCTGCTCATCCAGCGTCAGTCCCACAACGCCACTGCCTGCCCGTCCAGCGTCAGTACCACGACGCCACTGCCTGCCCGTCCAGCGTCAGTACCACGACGCCACTGCCTGCCCGTCCAGCGTCAGTACCACGAAGCCACTGCCTGCCCGTCCAGCATCAGTCCCACGAATCCACTGCCTGCCCGTCCAGCGTCAGTACCACTACGCCACTGCCTGCCCATCCAGCGTCAGTCCCACAACACCACTGCCTGCCCATCCAGCGTCAGTCCCACAACGCCACTGCCTGCCCGTCCAGCGTCAGTACCACGACGCCACTGCCTGCCCGTCCAGCGTCAGTACCACGACGCCACTGCCTGCCCGTCCAGCGTCAGTCCCACGACACCACTGCCTGCCCGTCCAGCGTCAGTCCCACGACGCCACTGCCTGCCCGTCCAGCGTCAGTCCCACGACACCACTGCCTGCCCGTCCAGCGTCAGTACCACGACGCCACTGCCTGCCCATCCAGCGTCAGTCCCACAACGCCACTGCCTGCCCGTCCAGCGTCAGTACCACGAAGCCACTGCCTGCCCGTCCAGCGTCAGTACCACAAAGCCACTGCCTGCCCGTCCAGCGTCAGTACCACGACACCACTGCCTGCCCGTCCAGCGTCAGTACCACGAAGCCACTGCCTGCCCGTCCAGCGTCAGTCCCACGACACCACTGCCTGCCCGTCCAGCGTCAGTACCACGAAGCCACTGCCTGCCCCCGTTAGGCCCGACCTGCGGTTACTGTTCGGGGGCCTGTCTCCCACTCCCACAAGTGACTTTTTTCCTTTATCATAACACATCCCCTCTGAAAACACTTGTACATCCAGCTTTCCGAACAAAAGCATCCCACCCGGCTTACTCACTCTTCTAACTTCTTCCATCGGGCAGGAGATACAGAAGTCTGAGAACACGCACGAGCTTCTTCCCCGCTGTCACCAGACTCCTAAACGACCCTCTTATGGACTGACCTCATTAACACTACACCCTGTATGCTTCATCCGATGCCGGTGTTGTCTAGTTACATTGTGTACCTTGTGTTGCTCTATTATGTATTTTCTTTTCTTCCCATGTACTTCTGTTGAGCTGCTCGTAGAAAAATACTTTTCACTCTACCTCGGTACACGTGACAATAAACAAAACCCAACCCAATCCCAGAAGCTCCTGCCTCTCTGTTACGTGAATAACATCATTAATTGACAGCGCCTCCTCCTTGAGGAGGTTGCCCACATATCTGACTGAAACCTTTACTTGACAATCAATGGACGCTGCTTTTCCACCATTGGAAACCGTCGTCGCCTCGCGCCTCGAGGTGAGGGCTGCTCCCAAGGCTCCGGGTTCCAAACGCAAAAATAATCTCAAAGCAAATCACTGCGGCCGCTGGAATGTGGAACACACAGATAGGAAATGCTGGACAAGCTCGGCAGCTCTGAAAGCATCCGTGGGGAGAGGCGAGAGCTAATGTTTTGAGTCTGGTTGACTCTTAAATTGGGGAGAGCTGGAAATGTTGACAGATTTATCCTGTAGTTGGGGGCGGGGAGGGGGGGGGGGCGGGCGGGGATGGAGCGTCGGAGATGGACAAAGATGTCGAGGCAGATGTGGCGGCACGGCAGCGCAGTGGTTAGCACTGTTGCTTCACAGCGCCTGGGTCCCAGGGTCGATTCCCGGCTTGGGTCACTGTCTGTGCGGAGTCTGCACGCTCTCCCCGTGTGTGTGTGTGGGTTTCCTCCGGGTGCTCCGGTTTCCTCCCACAAGTCCAAAGACGTGCAGGTTAGGTGGATTGGCCGCGATAAATTGCCCTTAGTGCCAAAAAAAAAGTCAGGAGGGGTTATTGGGTGACGGGAATAGGGCGGAAATGAGGGCCTAAGTGGGTCGGTGCTGACTCGATGGGCCAAATGGCCTCCTTTTGCACTGTAAATTCTATGATTCTATGTAAATGGAGGTGATTAAGGCTCTAACCGTTTTTATTTGCAGTGCCGTCACTGGTGAGCCGACAATGACCTCGTGGGGGGCACCGATTGTTTGGACAGGGACGTACGATCCGGTCGAGCGTGATGAATACTACAAGAGAAGGAAAACCGTGATTGGCATGACTGTCTTCGCTGTTGGACGGTGAGTTGGAAAGGGACATTGCAGCAGGAGTTGGGAAGCCTAAAAGGGGTCATGAAATGGCATTGGCAAACAGGATTAAGGAAAACCCGAAGGCTTTTTATATGTAAAGCGCAAGAGGGCAGCCAGAGAAAGGGTTGGCCCACTCAAGGATATTAGAGGGAATCTATGTGTGGAACCAGAGGAAATTATCAGAGGGATAGATAGTATCCTTTGTGAGCAGGATAAAGAGTCCCGCATGGTATGTTGCCTGCCCGGTGCTAGGGTGCGGGACATCTCTGACCGGCCTGAAAGGATACTGGAGAGGGAGGGGGAGGATCCAGTTGTTGTGGTCCATGTCGGTACCAACAACATAGGCAAGTCTAGGAAAGAGGACCTGTTTAGAGATTATAAAGAGCTAGGATTCAAATTATAAAACAGGTCCTCAAGGGTCATAATCTCCGGATTACTGCCCGAGCCACGTGCAAATTGGCATAGGGAGGCAAGAATAAGGGAAGTTAACACATGGCTGAAAGAGTGGTGTGGGAATGAGGGGTTCCTTTTCATGGGACACTGGCATCAGTTTTGGGACAGGGGGGACCTATACCGTTGGGATGGTCTCCACCTGAACCGAGCTGGGACCAGTGTTCTGGCGAAAAGAGTAAATAGGGTGGTCAATAGGACTTTAAACTAAAGATTGGGGGGGAAGGGAAAGTCAGGGAACCAAGAGGTGAAGTAATCAGTGGGAAGCGTAGCTGCTTAGGAATACAAAAAAGCACGAAAAGACAGAACTCACGAGAGGTTACGATAGTCCCCATCCCACAAAATATGACACAGTGTATGGAAAGGCTCAGTAAACCAAGGTCCACCACACTAAGGAAACAAAAAGGGACGGTCAATAGAGAATTAAAGGTGCTATATTTAAATGCGCGCAGTGTACGGAACAAGGTAGATGAGCTTGTGGCCCAGATTGTGACTGGCAGGTATGATGTGGTAGGCATCACAGAGACATGGTTGCAGGGGGTTCAGGACTGGCATTTAAACATCCAGGGATTCACAACCTATCGAAAAGACAGAGAGGTGGGCAGAGGGGGCGGGGTTGCCTTGTTAATTAGGAATGAAATTAAATCAATAGCACTAAATGACATAGGGTCAGATGATGTGGAGTCTGTGTGGGTAGAGTTGAGGAACCACAAAGGCAAAAAAAACATAATGGGAGTTATGTCCAGGCCTCCTAACAGTGGTCAGGACCGGGGGCACAAAATGCACCACGAAATAGAAAGTGCATGTCAGAAAGGCAAGGTCACAGTGATCATGGGGGACTTCAATATGCAGGTGGACTGGGTAAATAATGCTGCCAGCGGACCCAAGGAAAGGGAATTCATTGAATGTTTACAGAGCTTTTTGGAACAGCTTGTGATGGAGCCCACGAGGGAACAGGCCATTCTGGACTTAGTGTTATGTAATGAGCCAGACTTGATTAAAGATCTGAAAGTAAGGGAACACTTAGGAGGCAGTGATCATAATATGGTAGAATTCAATCTCCAATTTGAAAGAAAGAAGGTAGAATCAGATGTAAAGGTGTTACAGTTAAATAAAGGTAACTACAGGGGCATGAGGGAGGAACTGACGAAAATCGACTGGGAGCAGAGCCTAGTGGGAAAGACAGTAGAACAGCAATGGCAGGAGTTTCTGGGAGTAATTGAGGACACAGTACAGAGGTTCATCCCAAAGAAAAGAAACGTTATCAGAGGGAGGATAAGACAGCCATGGCTGACAAAGGAAGTTAGGGAATGCATCAAAGCAAAAGAGAAAGCCTATAATGTGGCAAAGCGTAGTGGGAAGTCAGAAGATTGGGAAGGCTACAAAAACAAACAGAGGATAACAAAGAGAGAAATAAGGAAAGAGAGGATCAAATATGAAGGTAGGCTAGCCAGTAACATTAGGAATGATAGTAAAAGTTTCTTTAAATACATTAAAAACAAACGGGAGGCAAAAGTAGACATTGGGCCGCTCCAAAATGATGCTGGTAATCTAGTGATGGGAGACAAGGAAATAGCTGAGGCACTAAATAAGTACTTTGCGTCAGTCTTCACAGTAGAAGACATGAGTAATATCCCAACAATTCAGGAGAGTCAGGGGGCAGAGTTGAATATGGTAGCCATCACAAAGGAGAAAGTGCTAGAGAAACTAAGAGGTCTAAAAATTGATAAATCTCCGGGCCCAGATGGGCTACATCCTAGTGTTCTAAAGGAGATAGCTGAAGAAATAGTGGAGGCGTTAGTTATGATCGTTCAAAAGTCACTGGAGTCAGGGAAAGTCCCAGAGGATTGGAAAATCGCTGTTGTAACCCCCTTGTTCAAGAAGGGAACAAGGAAAAAGATGGAAAATTATAGGCCAATTAGCCTAACCTCGGTTGTTGGCCAGATTCTAGAATCCATTGTTAAGGATGAGATTTCTAAATTCTTGGAAGTGCAGGGTCGGATTAGGACAAGTCAGCATGGATTTAGTAAGGGGAGGTCGTGCCTGACAAACCTGTTAGAGTTCTTTGAAGGGATAACAAATAGGTTAGACCAAGGAGAGCCAATGGATGTTATCTATCTTGACTTCCAAAAGGCCTTTGATAAGGTGCCTCACGGGAGACTGCTGAGTAAAATAAGGGCCCATGGTATTCGAGGCAAGGTACTAACATGGATTGACGATTGGCTGTCAGGCAGAAGGCAGAGAGTTGGGATAAAAGGTTCTTTTTCGGAATGGCAACCGGTGACGAGTGGTGTCCCGCAGGGTTCAGTGTTGGGGCCACAGCTGTTCTCTTTATATATTAACGATCTAGATGACGGGACTGGGGGCATTCTGGCTAAGTTTGCCGATGATACAAAGATAGGTGGAGGGGCAGGTAGTATGGAGGAGGTGGGGAGGCTGCAGAAAAATTTAGACAGTTTAGGGGAGTGGTCCAAGAAATGGCTGATGAAATTCAATGTGGGCAAGTGCGAGGTCTTGCACTTTGGAAAAAAGAATAGAGGCATGGACTATTTTCTAAACGGTGACAAAATTCATAATGCTGAAGTGCAAAGGGACTTGGGAGTCCTAGTCCAGGATTCTCTAAAGGTAAACTTGCAGGTTGAGTCTGTAATTAAGAAAGCAAATGCAATGTTGTCATTCATCTCAAGAGGCTTGGAATATAAAAGCAGGGATGTACTTCTGAAGCTTTATAAAGCATTAGTTAGGCCCCATTTAGAATACTGTGAGCAATTTTGGGCCCCACACCTCAGGAAGGACATACTGGCACTGGAGCGGGTCCAGCGGAGATTCACACGGATGATCCCAGGAATGGTAGGCCTAACATACGATGAACGTCTGAGGATCCTGGGATTATATTCATTGGAGTTTAGGAGGTTGAGGGGAGATCTAATAGAAACTTACAAGATAATGAATGGCTTAGATAGGGTGGAAGTAGGGAAGTTGTTTCCATTAGCAGGGGAGACTAGGACCCGGGGGCACAGCCTTAGAATAAAAGGGAGTCACTTTAGAACAGAGATGAGGAGAAATTTCTTCAGCCAGAGAGTGGTGGGTCTGTGGAATTCATTGCCACAGAGGGCGGTGGAGGCCGGGACGTTGAGTGTCTTTAAGACAGAAGTTGATAAATTCTTGATTTCTTGAGGAATTAAGGGCTATGGCGAGAGAGCGGGTAAATGGAGTTGAAATCAGCCATGATTGAATGGTGGAGTGGACTCGATGGGCCGAATGGCCTTACTTCCGCTCCTATGTCTTATGGTCTTAAATGGGAGAGATACTAAATGAATATTTTGCCTCAGTATTCACAAAGAGAAGGACTTGTTGGAAGAGGAATACAGGGTAGAGTGCATAGATATTCTGTCATGTTGAAATTAATAAAGAGGAAGTCATCTTAAAAAGATAAATCCCCAGGGCCTGATGGGATCTACCCCAGAATACTGAGGGAGGCAAGGGAGGAATTTGTTGGGGCCTTGACAGTAATCTTTGTATCCTGATTGGCTACAGGTGAAGTTCCAGAGGACTGGAGAGTAGCCAATGTTGTTCCATTGTTTAAGAAGGGCAGCAGGGATAATCCCGGGAATTACAGGCCGGTGAGCAGTGGCAGGAAATTATTGGAAAAGATTCTTATAGATTGGATTTATTCACATTTGGAAAGACCACTTACTCGTGATGGACTGCATGGTTGTGTGAAGGGGAGGTCGTGCCACACTAATTTGATCGAGTTTTCTGAGAAGGGGACAAAGATGATTGATGAGGAGATGGTGGTGGATGTTGTTTACGTGGACTTCAGGAAAGCCTTTGACAGGGTACCTCAAGGTAGACAGGTACAAAAGGTGAAGTCACATGGGATCAGAGGGGAGCAGGCAAGTTGGAAACAGAACTGGTTTGGGAACAGAAGACAGAGGGTAGCAGTAGAAGAGTGTTTTTTTAATTGGAAGGCTCTGACTAACGGCACGTATCACTCCCAAACTAATCCCACTGTCCCCCTCTCTCCCCATAGCCCTGTATCAATCCCAAACTAATCCCGCTGTCCCCCTCTCTCCCCATAGCCCTGTATCAATCCCAAACTAATCCCACTGTCCCCCTCTCTCCCCATAGCCCTGTATCAACCCCAAACTAATCCCACTGCCCCCCTCTCTCCCCATAGCCCTGTGTCAATCCCAAACTAATCCCACTGACCCACTCTCTCCCCATAGCCCTGTATCAATCCCCAAACTAATCCCACTGCCCCACTCTCCCCCCATAGCCCTGCATCAATCCCAAACTAATCCCACTGTCCCCCTGTCTCCCCATAGCCCTGTATCAACCCCAAACTAATCCCACTGCCCCCTCTCTCCCCATAGCCCTGTGTCAATCCCAAACTATTCTCACTGCCCCACTCTCTCCCCATAGCCCTGTATCAACCCCAAACTAATCTCACTGCCCCACTCTCTCCCCATAGCCCTGTATCAATCCCAAACTAATCCCACTGTCCCCCTCTCTCCCCATAGCCCTGTATCAATCCCAAACTAATCCCACTGCCCCACTCTCTCCCCATAGCCCTGTATCAACCCCAAACTAATCCCACTGTCCCCCTCTCTCCCCATAGCCCTGTATCAACCCCAAATTAATGCCACTGTCCCCCTCTCTCCCCATAGCCCTGTATCAACCCCAAACTAATCCCACTGCCCCGCTCTCTCCCCATAGCCCTGTGTCAATCCCCAAACTAATCCCACTGTCCCCCTCTCTCCCCATAGCCCCGTATCAATCCCAGACTAATCCCACTGCCCCACTCTGTCCCCATAGCCCTGTATCAATCCCCAAACTAATCTCACTGCCCCACTCTCTCCCCATAGCCCTGTATCAATCCCAAACTAATGCCACTGCCCCACTCTCTCCCCATAGCCCTGTATCAATCCCCAAACTAATCCCACTGCCCTGCTCTCTCCCCATAGCCCTGTATCAATCCCAAACTAATCCCACTGCCCCGCTCTCTCCCCATAGCCCTGTATCAATCCCCAAACTAATCCCACTGCCCTGCTCTCTCCCCATAGCCCAGCATCAATCCCAAACTAATCCCACTGCCCCACTCTCTCCCCATAGCCCTGTATCAATCCCCAAACTAATCCCACTGCCCCGCTCTCTCCCCATAGCCCTGTATCAATCCCCAAACTAATCCCACTGCCCCGCTCTCTCCCCATAGCCCTGGATCAATCCCAAACTAATCCCACTGCCCCGCTCTCTCCCCATAGCCCTGTATCAATCCCAAACTAATCCCACTGCCCCGCTCTCTCCCCATAGCCCTGTATCAATCCCAAACTAATCCCACTGCCCCGCTCTCTCCCCATAGCCCTGTATCAACCCCAAACTAATCCCACTGCCCCGCTCTCTCCCCATAGCCCTGTATCAATCCCAAACTAATCCCACTGCCCCGCTCTCTCCCCATAGCCCTGTATCAATCCCAAACTAATCCCACTGCCCCGCTCTCTCCCCATAGCCCTGTGTCAACCCCAAACTAATCCCACTGCCCCACTCTCTCCCCATAGCCCTGTATCAATCCCAAACTAATCCCACTGCCCCGCTCTCTCCCCGTAGCCCTGTATCAATCCTAAACTAATCCCACTGTCCCGCACTCTCCCCATAGCCCTGTATCAACCCCAAACTAATCCCACTGCACCGCTCTCTCCCCATAGCCCTGTATCAATCCCCAAACTAATCCCACTGCCCCGCTCGCTCCCCATAGCCCTGTATCAATCCCAAACTAATCCCACTGCATCGCTCTCTCCCCATAGCCCTGTATCAATCCCAAACTAATCCCACTGCTCTGCTCTCTCCCCATAGCCCTGTATCAATCCCAAACTAATCCCACTGCCCCACCCTCTCCCCATAGCCCTGTATCAACCCCCAAACTAATCCCACTGCCCCGCTCTACCCGTAGCCCTGTATCAATCCCCAAACTAATCCCACTGTCCCGCTCTCCCCATTGTCCTGTATCAATCCCAAACTAATCCCACTGCCCCACTCTCTCCCCATAGCCCTGTATCAATCCCAAACTAATCCCACTGCCCCGCTCTCTCCCCATAGCCCTGTATCAATCCCAAACTAATCCCACTGCCCCACCCTCTCCCCATAGCCCTGTATCAACCCCCAAACTAATCCCACTGTCCCCCTCTCTCCCCATAGCCCCGTATCAATCCCAGACTAATCCCACTGCCCCACTCTCTCCCCATAGCCCTGTATCAATCCCCAAACTAATCTCACTGCCCCACTCTCTCCCCATAGCCCTGTATCAATCCCCAAACTAATCCCACTGCCCCACTCTCCCCCCATAGCCCTGCATCAATCCCAAACTAATCCCACTGTCCCCCTCTCTCCCCATAGCCCTGTATCAACCCCAAACTAATCCCACTGCCCCCCTCTCTCCCCATAGCCCTGTGTCAATCCCAAACTAATCCCACTGCCCCACTCTCTCCCCATAGCCCTGTATCAATCCCCAAACTAATTCCACTGCCCCACTCTCCCCCCATAGCCCTGCATCAATCCCAAACTAATCCCACTGTCCCCCTCTCTCCCCATAGCCCTGTATCAACCCCAAACTAATCCCACTCCCCCCCTCTCTCCCCATAGCCCTGTGTCAATCCCAAACTAATCCCACTGCCCCACTCTCTCCCCATAGCCCTGTATCAACCCCAAACTAATCTCACTGCCCCACTCTCTCCCCATAGCCCTGTATCAATCCCAAACTAATCCCACTGTCCCCCTCTCTCCCCATAGCCCTGTATCAATCCCAAACTAATCCCACTGCCCCACTCTCTCCCCATAGCCCTGTATCAACCCCAAACTAATCCCACTGTCCCCCTCTCTCCCCATAGCCCATTATCAACCCCAAATTAATCCCACTGTCCCCCTCTCTCCCCATAGCCCTGTATCAATCCCCAAACTGATCCCACTGCCCCACTCTCTCCCCATAGCCCTGTGTCAATCCCAAACTAATCCCACTGCCCCACTCTCTCCCCATAGCCCTGTATCAATCCCCAAACTAATCCCACTGCCCTGCTCTCTCCCCATAGCCCTGTATCAATCCCAAACTAATGCCACTGCCCCACTCTCTCCCCATAGCCCTGTATCAATCCCCAAACTAATCCCACTGCCCTGCTCTCCCCATAGCCCTGTATCAATCCCAAACTAATCCCACTGCCCCGCTCTCTCCCCATAGCCCTGTATCAATCCCCAAACTAATCCCACTGCCCTGCTCTCTCCCCATAGCCCAGCATCAATCCCAAACTAATCCCACTGCCCCACTCTCTCCCCATAGCCCTGTATCAATCCCCAAACTAATCCCACTGCCCCGCTCTCTCCCCATAGCCCTGTATCAATCCCCAAACTAATCCCACTGCCCCGCTCTCTCCCCATAGCCCTGGATCAATCCCAAACTAATCCCACTGCCCCGCTCTCTCCCCATAGCCCTGTATCAACCCCAAACTAATCCCACTGCCCCGCTCTCTCCCCATAGCCCTGTATCAATCCCAAACTAATCCCACTGCCCCGCTCTCTCCCCATAGCCCTGTATCAATCCCAAACTAATCCCACTGCCCCGCTCTCTCCCCATAGCCCTGTGTCAACCCCAAACTAATCCCACTACCCCACTCTCTCCCCATAGCCCTGTATCAATCCCAAACTAATCCCACTGCCCCGCTCTCTCCCCGTAGCCCTGTATCAATCCCAAACTAATCCCACTGTCCCGCTCTCTCCCCATAGCCCTGTATCAACCCCAAACTAATCCCACTGCACCGCTCTCTCCCCATAGCCCTGTATCAATCCCCAAACTAATCCCACTGCCCCGCTCGCTCCCCATAGCCCTGTATCAATCCCAAACTAATCCCACTGCACCGCTCTCTCCCCATAGCCCTGTATCAATCCCAAACTAATCCCACTGCCCCACTCTCTCCCCATAGCCCTGTATCAACCCCAAACTAATCCCACTGCTCTGCTCTCTCCCCATAGCCCTGTATCAATCCCAAACTAATCCCACTGCCCCACCCTCTCCCCATAGCCCTGTATCAACCCCCAAATTAATCCCACTGCCCCGCTCTACCCGTAGCCCTGTATCAATCCCCAAACTAATCCCACTGTCCCCCTCTCTCCCCATAGCCCTGTATCAATCCCAAACAAATCCCACTGTCCCGCTCTCCCCATTGTCCTGTATCAATCCCAAACTAATCCCACTGCCCCACTCTCTCCCCATAGCCCTGTATCAATCCCAAACTAATCCCACTGCCCCGCTCTCTCCCCATAGCCCTGTATCAATCCCAAACTAATCCCACTGCCCCACCCTCTCCCCATAGCCCTGTATCAACCCCCAAACTAATCCCACTGCCCCACTCTCTCCCCATAGCCCTGTGTCAATCCCAAACTAATCCCACTGTCCCACTCTCTCCCATAGCCCTGTATCAATCCCAAACTAATCCCACTGCCCCACCCTCTCCCCATAGCCCTGGATCAATCCCAAACTAATCCCACTGCCCCACTCTCTCCCCATAGCCCTGTATCAATCCCAGACTAATCCCACTGCCCCGCTCTCTCCCCATAGCCCTGTATCAATCCCAAACGAATCCCACTGCCCCACTCTCTCCCCATAGCCCTGTATCAATCCCAAACTAATCCCACTGCCGCACTCATTCCCCATAGCCCTGTATCAATCCCCAAAATAATCTCACTGCCCTGCTCTCTCCCCATAGCCCTGTGTCAATCCCAAACGAATCCCACTGCCCCACTCTCTCCCCATAGCCCTGTATCAATCCCAAACTAATCCCACTGCCCCACTCATTCCCCATAGCCCTGTATCAATCCCCAAAATAATCTCACTGCCCACTCTCTCCCCAGAGCCCTGTATCAATCCCCAAACTAATCCCACTCTCTCCCCATAGCTCTGTGTCAATCCCAAACTCATCCAACTGCCCCACCCTCTCCCCATAGCCCTGTATAGATCCCAAAATAATCTCACTGCCCCACTCTCTCCCCATATCCCTGTATCAATCCCAAACTAATCCCACTGTCCCACTCTCTCCCCAAAGCCCTGTATCAATCCCGAACTAATCCCACTGCCCCACCCTCTCCCCATAGCCCTGTATCAATCCCCAAACTAATCCCACTGCCCCACTCTCTCCCCATAGCCCTGTATCAATCCCAAACTAATCCCACTGCCCCGCTCTCTCCCCATAGCCCTGTGTCAATCAACAAACTAATCCCACTGTCCCCCTCTCTCCCCATAGCCCCGTATCAATCCCAGACTAATCCCACTGCCCCACTCTGTCCCCATAGCCCTGTATCAATCCCCAAACTAATCTCACTGCCCCACTCTCTCCCCATAGCCCTGTATCAATCCCCAAACTGATCCCACTGCCCCACTCTCTCCCCATAGCCCTGTGTCAATCCTAAACTAATCCCACTGCCCCACTCTCTCCCCATAGCCCTGTATCAATCCCCAAACTAATCCCACTGCCCTGCTCTCTCCCCATAGCCCTGTATCAATCCCCAAACTAATCCCACTGCCCCACTCTCCCCCCATAGCCCTGCATCAATCCCAAACTAATCCCACTGTCCCCCTCTCTCCCCATAGCCCTGTATCAACCCCAAACTAATCCCACTGCCCCCCTCTCTCCCCATAGCCCTGTGTCAATCCCAAACTAATCCCACTGCCCCACTCTCTCCCCATAGCCCTGTATCAACCCCAAACTAATCTCACTGCCCCACTCTCTCCCCATAGCCCTGTATCAATCCCAAACTAATCCCACTGTCCCCCTCTCTCCCCATAGCCCTGTATCAATCCCAAACTAATCCCACTGCCCCACTCTCTCCCCATAGCCCTGTATCAACCCCAAACTAATCCCACTGTCCCCCTCTCTCCCCATAGCCCATTATCAACCCCAAATTAATCCCACTGTCCCCCTCTCTCCCCATAGCCCTGTATCAACCCCAAACTAATCCCACTGCCCCGCTCTCTCCCCATAGCCCTGTGTCAATCCCCAAACTAATCCCACTGTCCCCCTCTCTCCCCATAGCCCCGTATCAATCCCAGACTAATCCCACTGCCCCACTCTGTCCCCATAGCCCTGTATCAATCCCCAAACTAATCTCACTGCCCCACTCTCTCCCCATAGCCCTGTATCAATCCCCAAACTGATCCCACTGCCCCACTCTCTCCCCATAGCCCTGTGTCAATCCCAAACTAATCCCACTGCCCCACTCTCTCCCCATAGCCCTGTATCAATCCCCAAACTAATCCCACTGCCCTGCTCTCTCCCCATAGCCCTGTATCAATCCCAAACTAATGCCACTGCCCCACTCTCTCCCCATAGCCCTGTATCAATCCCCAAACTAATCCCACTGCCCTGCTCTCCCCATAGCCCTGTATCAATCCCAAACTAATCCCACTGCCCCGCTCTCTCCCCATAGCCCTGTATCAATCCCCAAACTAATCCCACTGCCCTGCTCTCTCCCCATAGCCCAGCATCAATCCCAAACTAATCCCACTGCCCCACTCTCTCCCCATAGCCCTGTATCAATCCCCAAACTAATCCCACTGCCCCGCTCTCTCCCCATAGCCCTGTATCAATCCCCAAACTAATCCCACTGCCCCGCTCTCTCCCCATAGCCCTGGATCAATCCCAAACTAATCCCACTGCCCCGCTCTCTCCCCATAGCCCTGTATCAATCCCAAACTAATCCCACTGCCCCGCTCTCTCCCCATAGCCCTGTATCAACCCCAAACTAATCCCACTGCCCCGCTCTCTCCCCATAGCCCTGTATCAATCCCAAACTAATCCCACTGCCCCGCTCTCTCCCCATAGCCCTGTATCAATCCCAAACTAATCCCAATGCCCCGCTCTCTCCCCATAGCCCTGTGTCAACCCCAAACTAATCCCACTGCCCCACTCTCTCCCCATAACCCTGTATCAATCCCAAACTAATCCCACTGCCCCGCTCTCTCCCCGTAGCCCTGTATCAATCCCAAACTAATCCCACTGTCCCGCTCTCTCCCCATAGCCCTGTATCAACCCCAAACTAATCCCACTGCACCGCTCTCTCCCCATAGCCCTGTATCAATCCCCAAACTAATCCCACTGCCCCGCTCGCTCCCCATAGCCCTGTATCAATCCCAAACTAATCCCACTGCACCGCTCTCTCCCCATAGCCCTGTATCAATCCCAAACTAATCCCACTGCCCCACTCTCTCCCCATAGCCCTGTATCAACCCCAAACTAATCCCACTGCTCTGCTCTCTCCCCATAGCCCTGTATCAATCCAAAACTAATCCCACTGCCCCACCCTCTCCCCATAGCCCTGTATCAACCCCCAAACTAATCCCACTGCCCCGCTCTACCCGTAGCCCTGTATCAATCCCCAAACTAATCCCACTGTCCCCCTCTCTCCCCATAGCCCTGTATCAATCCCAAACAAATCCCACTGTCCCGCTCTCCCCATTGTCCTGTATCAATCCCAAACTAATCCCACTGCCCCACTCTCTCCCCATAGCCCTGTATCAATCCCAAACTAATCCCACTGCCCCGCTCTCTCCCCATAGCCCTGTATCAATCCCAAACTAATCCCACTGCCCCACCCTCTCCCCATAGCCCTGTATCAACCCCCAAACTAATCCCACTGCCCCACTCTCTCCCCATAGCCCTGTGTCAATCCCAAACTAATCCCACTGTCCCACTCTCTCCCATAGCCCTGTATCAATCCCAAACTAATCCCACTGCCCCACCCTCTCCCCATAGCCCTGGATCAATCCCAAACTAATCCCACTGCCCCACCCTCTCCCCATAGCCCTGGATCAATCCCAAACTAATCCCACTGCCCCGCTCTCTCCCCATAGCCCTGTATCAATCCCAGACTAATCCCACTGCCCCGCTCTCTCCCCATAGCCCTGTATCAATCCCCAACGAATCCCACTGCCCCACTCTCTCCCCATAGCCCTGTATCAATCCCAAACTAATCCCACTGCCCCACTCATTCCCCAGAGCCCTGTATCAATCCCCAAAATAATCTCACTGCCCTGCTCTCTCCCCATAGCCCTGTATCAATCCCAGACTAATCCCACTGCCCCGCTCTCTCCCCATAGCCCTGTATCAATCCCAAACGAATCCCACTGCCCCACTCTCTCCCCATAGCCCTGTATGAATCCCAAACTAATCCCACTGCCCCACTCATTCCCCATAGCCCTGTATCAATCCCCAAAATAATCTCACTGCCCACTCTCTCCCCAGAGCCCTGTATCAATCCCCAAACTAATCCCACTCTCTCCCCATAGCTCTGTGTCAATCCCAAACTAATCCAACTGCCCCACCCTCTCCCCATAGCCCTGTATAGATCCCAAAATAATCTCACTGCCCCACTCTCTCCCCATATCCCTGTATCAATCCCAAACTAATCCCACTGTCCCACACTCTCCCCAAAGCCCTGTATCAATCCCGAACTAATCCCACTGCCCCACCCTCTCCCCATAGCCCTGTATCAATCCCCAAACTAATCCCACTGCCCCACTCTCTCCCCATAGCCCTGTATCAATCCCAAACTAATCCCACTGCCCCGCTCTCTCCCCATAGCCCTGTGTCAATCCCCAAACTAATCCCACTGTCCCCCTCTCTCCCCATAGCCCCGTATCAATCC
The DNA here is from genome assembly GCF_047496885.1 of Scyliorhinus torazame. Classification (NCBI taxonomy): domain Eukaryota; kingdom Metazoa; phylum Chordata; class Chondrichthyes; order Carcharhiniformes; family Scyliorhinidae; genus Scyliorhinus; species Scyliorhinus torazame. The sequence goes on from NC_092720.1 coordinate 223,821,468, forward strand.
CAGACTAATCCCACTGCCCCACTCTGTCCCCATAGCCCTGTATCAATCCCCAAACTAATCTCACTGCCCCACTCTCTCCCCATAGCCCTGTATCAATCCCCAAACTGATCCCACTGCCCCACTCTCTCCCCATAGCCCTGTGTCAATCCCAAACTAATCCCACTGCCCCACTCTCTCCCCATAGCCCTGTATCAATCCCCAAACTAATCCCACTGCCCTGCTCTCTCCCCATTGCCCTGTATCAATCCCAAACTAATGCCACTGCCCCACTCTCTCCCCATAGCCCTGTATCAATCCCCAAACTAATCCCACTGCCCTGCTCTCTCCCCATAGCCCTGTATCAATCCCAAACTAATCCCACTGCCCCGCTCTCTCCCCATAGCCCTGTATCAATCCCCAAACTAATCCCACTGCCCTGCTCTCTCCCCATAGCCCAGCATCAATCCCAAATTAATCCCACTGCCCCACTCTCTCCCCATAGCCCTGTATCAATCCCCAAACTAATCCCACTGCCCCGCTCTCTCCCCATAGCCCTGTATCAATCCCCAAACTAATCCCACTGCCCCGCTCTCTCCCCATAGCCCTGGATCAATCCCAAACTAATCCCACTGCCCCGCTCTCTCCCCATAGCCCTGTATCAATCCCAAACTAATCCCACTGCCCCGCTCTCTCCCCATAGCCCTGTATCAACCCCAAACTAATCCCACTGCCCCGCTCTCTCCCCATAGCCCTGTATCAATCCCAAACTAATCCCACTGCCACGGTCTCTCCCCATAGCCCTGTGTCAACCCCAAACTAATCCCACTGCCCCACTCTCTCCCCATAGCCCTGTATCAATCCCAAACTAATCCCACTGCCCCGCTCTCTCCCCGTAGCCCTGTATCAATCCTAAACTAATCCCACTGTCCCGCTCTCTCCCCATAGCCCTGTATCAACCCCAAACTAATCCCACTGCACCGCTCTCTCCCCATAGCCCTGTATCAATCCCCAAACTAATCCCACTGCCCCGCTCGCTCCCCATAGCCCTGTATCAATCCCAAACTAATCCCACTGCACCGCTCTCTCCCCATAGCCCTGTATCAATCCCAAACTAATCCCACTGCCCCACTCTCTCCCCATAGCCCTGTATCAACCCCAAACTAATCCCACTGCTCTGCTCTCTCCCCATAGCCTTGTATCAATCCGAAACTATTCCCACTGCCCCACCCTCTCCCCATAGCCCTGTATCAACCCCCAAACTAATCCCACTGCCCCGCTCTACCCGTAGCCCTGTATCAGTCCCCAAACTAATCCCACTGTCCCCCTCTCTCCCCATAGCCCTGTATCAATCCCAAACAAATCCCACTGTCCCGCTCTCCCCATTGTCCTGTATCAATCCCAAACTAATCCCACTGCCCCACTCTCTCCCCATAGCCCTGTATCAATCCCAAACTAATCCCACTGCCCCGCTCTCTCCCCATAGCCCTGTATCAATCCCAAACTAATCCCACTGCCCCAACCTCTCCCCATAGCCCTGTATCAACCCCCAAACTAATCCCACTGTCCCCCTCTCTCCCCATAGCCCCGTATCAATCCCAGTCTAATCCCACTGTCCCGCTCTCTCCCCATAGCCCTGTATCAACCCCAAACTAATCCCACTGCACCGCTCTCTCCCCATAGCCCTGTATCAATCCCCAAACTAATCCCACTGCCCCGCTCGCTCCCCATAGCCCTGTATCAATCCCAAACTAATCCCACTGCACCGCTCTCTCCCCATAGCCCTGTATCAATCCCAAACTAATCCCACTGCCCCGCTCTACCCGTAGCCCTGTATCAATCCCAAACTAATCCCACTGCCCCGCTCTCTCCCCATAGCCCTGTATCAATCCCCAAACTAATCCCACTGCCCTGCTCTCTCCCCATAGCCCAGCATCAATCCCAAATTAATCCCACTGCCCCACTCTCTCCCCATAGCCCTGTATCAATCCCCAAACTAATCTCACTGCCCCACTCTCTCCCCATAGCCCTGTATCAATCCCCAAACTGATCCCACTGCCCCACTCTCTCCCCATAGCCCTGTGTCAATCCCAAACTAATCCCACTGCCCCACTCTCTCCCCATAGCCCTGTATCAATCCCCAAACTAATCCCACTGCCCTGCTCTCTCCCCATTGCCCTGTATCAATCCCAAACTAATGCCACTGCCCCACTCTCTCCCCATAGCCCTGTATCAATCCCCAAACTAATCCCACTGCCCTGCTCTCTCCCCATAGCCCTGTATCAATCCCAAACTAATCCCACTGCCCCGCTCTCTCCCCATAGCCCTGTATCAATCCCCAAACTAATCCCACTGCCCTGCTCTCTCCCCATAGCCCAGCATCAATCCCAAATTAATCCCACTGCCCCACTCTCTCCCCATAGCCCTGTATCAATCCCCAAACTAATCCCACTGCCCCGCTCTCTCCCCATAGCCCTGTATCAATCCCCAAACTAATCCCACTGCCCCGCTCTCTCCCCATAGCCCTGGATCAATCCCAAACTAATCCCACTGCCCCGCTCTCTCCCCATAGCCCTGTATCAATCCCAAACTAATCCCACTGCCCCGCTCTCTCCCCATAGCCCTGTATCAACCCCAAACTAATCCCACTGCCCCGCTCTCTCCCCATAGCCCTGTATCAATCCCAAACTAATCCCACTGCCACGGTCTCTCCCCATAGCCCTGTGTCAACCCCAAACTAATCCCACTGCCCCACTCTCTCCCCATAGCCCTGTATCAATCCCAAACTAATCCCACTGCCCCGCTCTCTCCCCGTAGCCCTGTATCAATCCTAAACTAATCCCACTGTCCCGCTCTCTCCCCATAGCCCTGTATCAACCCCAAACTAATCCCACTGCACCGCTCTCTCCCCATAGCCCTGTATCAATCCCCAAACTAATCCCACTGCCCCGCTCGCTCCCCATAGCCCTGTATCAATCCCAAACTAATCCCACTGCACCGCTCTCTCCCCATAGCCCTGTATCAATCCCAAACTAATCCCACTGCCCCACTCTCTCCCCATAGCCCTGTATCAACCCCAAACTAATCCCACTGCTCTGCTCTCTCCCCATAGCCTTGTATCAATCCCAAACTAATCCCACTGCCCCACCCTCTCCCCATAGCCCTGTATCAACCCCCAAACTAATCCCACTGCCCCGCTCTACCCGTAGCCCTGTATCAGTCCCCAAACTAATCCCACTGTCCCCCTCTCTCCCCATAGCCCTGTATCAATCCCAAACAAATCCCACTGTCCCGCTCTCCCCATTGTCCTGTATCAATCCCAAACTAATCCCACTGCCCCACTCTCTCCCCATAGCCCTGTATCAATCCCAAACTAATCCCACTGCCCCGCTCTCTCCCCATAGCCCTGTATCAATCCCAAACTAATCCCACTGCCCCACCCTCTCCCCATAGCCCTGTATCAACCCCCAAACTAATCCCACTGTCCCCCTCTCTCCCCATAGCCCCGTATCAATCCCAGTCTAATCCCACTGTCCCGCTCTCTCCCCATAGCCCTGTATCAACCCCAAACTAATCCCACTGCACCGCTCTCTCCCCATAGCCCTGTATCAATCCCCAAACTAATCCCACTGCCCCGCTCGCTCCCCATAGCCCTGTATCAATCCCAAACTAATCCCACTGCACCGCTCTCTCCCCATAGCCCTGTATCAATCCCAAACTAATCCCACTGCCCCGCTCTACCCGTAGCCCTGTATCAATCCCAAACTAATCCCACTGCCCCGCTCTCTCCCCATAGCCCTGTATCAATCCCCAAACTAATCCCACTGCCCTGCTCTCTCCCCATAGCCCAGCATCAATCCCAAATTAATCCCACTGCCCCACTCTCTCCCCATAGCCCTGTATCAATCCCCAAACTAATCCCACTGCCCCGCTCTCTCCCCATAGCCCTGTATCAATCCCCAAACTAATCCCACTGCCCCGCTCTCTCCCCATAGCCCTGGATCAATCCCAAACTAATCCCACTGCCCCGCTCTCTCCCCATAGCCCTGTATCAATCCCAAACTAATCCCACTGCCCCGCTCTCTCCCCATAGCCCTGTATCAACCCCAAACTAATCCCACTGCCCCGCTCTCTCCCCATAGCCCTGTATCAATCCCAAACTAATCCCACTGCCCCGCTCTCTCCCCATAGCCCTGTATCAATCCCAAACTAATCCCACTGCCCCGCTCTCTCCCCATAGCCCTGTGTCAACCCCAAACTAATCCCACTGCCCCACTCTCTCCCCATAGCCCTGTGTCAATCCCCAAACTAATCCCACTGTCCCCCTCTCTCCCCATAGCCCCGTATCAATCCCAGACTAATCCCACTGCCCCACTCTGTCCCCATAGCCCTTTATCAATCCCCAAACTAATCTCACTGCCCCACTCTCTCCCCATAGCCCTGTATCAATCCCCAAACTGATCCCACTGCCCCACTCTCTCCCCATAGCCCTGTGTCAATCCCAAACTAATCCCACTGCCCCACTCTCTCCCCATAGCCCTGTATCAATCCCCAAACTAATCCCACTGCCCTGCTCTCTCCCCATTGCCCTGTATCAATCCCAAACTAATGCCACTGCCCCACTCTCTCCCCATAGCCCTGTATCAATCCCCAAACTAATCCCACTGCCCTGCTCTCTCCCCATAGCCCTGTATCAATCCCAAACTAATCCCACTGCCCCGCTCTCTCCCCATAGCCCTGTATCAATCCCCAAACTAATCCCACTGCCCTGCTCTCTCCCCATAGCCCAGCATCAATCCCAAATTAATCCCACTGCCCCACTCTCTCCCCATAGCCCTGTATCAATCCCCAAACTAATCCCACTGCCGCGCTCTCTCCCCATAGCCCTGTATCAATCCCCAAACTAATCCCACTGCCCCGCTCTCTCCCCATAGCCCTGGATCAATCCCAAACTAATCCCACTGCCCCGCTCTCTCCCCATAGCCCTGTATCAATCCCAAACTAATCCCACTGCCCCGCTCTCTCCCCATAGCCCTGTATCAACCCCAAACTAATCCCACTGCCCCGCTCTCTCCCCATAGCCCTGTATCAATCCCAAACTAATCCCACTGCCCCGCTCTCTCCCCATAGCCCTGTATCAATCCCAAACTAATCCCACTGCCACGGTCTCTCCCCATAGCCCTGTGTCAACCCCAAACTAATCCCACTGCCCCACTCTCTACCCATAGCCCTGTATCAATCCCAAACTAATCCCACTGCCCCGCTCTCTCCCCGTAGCCCTGTATCAATCCTAAACTAATCCCACTGTCCCGCTCTCTCCCCATAGCCCTGTATCAACCCCAAACTAATCCCACTGCACCGCTCTCTCCCCATAGCCCTGTATCAATCCCCAAACTAATCCCACTGCCCCGCTCGCTCCCCATAGCCCTGTATCAATCCCAAACTAATCCCACTGCACCGCTCTCTCCCCATAGCCCTGTATCAATCCCAAACTAATCCCACTGCCCCACTCTCTCCCCATAGCCCTGTATCAACCCCAAACTAATCGCACTGCTCTGCTCTCTCCCCATAGCCCTGTATCAATCCCAAACTAATCCCACTGCCCCACCCTCTCCCCATAGCCCTGTATCAACCCCCAAACTAATCCCACTGCCCCGCTCTACCCGTAGCCCTGTATCAATCCCCAAACTAATCCCACTGTCCCCCTCTCTCCCCATAGCCCTGTATCAATCCCAAACAAATCCCACTGTCCTGCTCTCCCCATTGTCCTGTATCAATCCCAAACTAATCCCACTGCCCCACTCTCTCCCCGTAGCCCTGTATCAATCCCAAACTAATCCCACTGCCCCGCTCTCTCCCCATAGCCCTGTATCAATCCCAAACTAATCCCACTGCCCCACCCTCTCCCCATAGCCCTGTATCAACCCCCAAACTAATCCCACTGTCCCCCTCTCTCCCCATAGCCCCGTATCAATCCGAGTCTAATCCCACTGTCCCGCTCTCTCCCCATAGCCCTGTATCAACCCCAAACTAATCCCACTGCACCGCTCTCTCCCCATAGCCCTGTATCAATCCCCAAACTAATCCCACTGCCCCGCTCGCTCCCCATAGCCCTGTATCAATCCCAAACTAATCCCACTGCACCGCTCTCTCCCCATAGCCCTGTATCAATCCCAAACTAATCCCACTGCCCCGCTCTACCCGTAGCCCTGTATCAATCCCAAACTAATCCCACTGCCCCGCTCTCTCCCCATAGCCCTGTATCAATCCCCAAACTAATCCCACTGCCCTGCTCTCTCCCCATAGCCCAGCATCAATCCCAAATTTATCCCACTGCCCCACTCTCTCCCCATAGCCCTGTATCAATCCCCAAACTAATCCCACTGCCCCGCTCTCTCCCCATAGCCCTGTATCAATCCCCAAACTAATCCCACTGCCCCGCTCTCTCCCCATAGCCCTGGATCAATCCCAAACTAAACCCACTGCCCCGCTCTCTCCCCATAGCCCTGTATCAATCCCAAACTAATCCCACTGCCCCGCTCTCTCCCCATAGCCCTGTATCAACCCCAAACTAATCCCACTGCCCCGCTCTCTCCCCATAGCCCTGTATCAATCCCAAACTAATCCCACTGCCCCGCTCTCTCCCCATAGCCCTGTATCAATCCCAAACTAATCCCACTGCCCCGCTCTCTCCCCATAGCCCTGTGTCAACCCCAAACTAATCCCACTGCCCCACTCTCTCCCCATAGCCCTGTATCAATCCCAAACTAATCCCACTGCCCCGCTCTCTCCCCGTAGCCCTGTATCAATCCTAAACTAATCCCACTGTCCCGCTCTCCCCATAGCCCTGTATCAACCCCAAACTAATCCCACTGCACCGCTCTCTCCCCATAGCCCTGTATCAATCCCCAAACTAATCCCACTGCCCCGCTCGCTCCCCATAGCCCTGTATCAATCCCAAACTAATCCCACTGCACCGCTCTCTCCCCATAGCCCTGTATCAATCCCAAACTAATCCCACTGCCCCACTCTCTCCCCATAGCCCTGTATCAACCCCAAACTAATCCCACTGCTCTGCTCTCTCCCCATAGCCCTGTATCAATCCCAAACTAATCCCACTGCCCCACCCTCTCCCCATAGCCCTGTATCAACCCCCAAACTAATCCCACTGCCCCGCTCTACCCGTAGCCCTGTATCAATCCCCAAACTAATCCCACTGTCCCCCTCTCTCCCCATAGCCCTGTATCAATCCCAAACTAATCCCACTGCCCCGCTCTCTCCCCATAGCCCTGTATCAATCCCAAACTAATCCCACTGCCCCACCCTCTCCCCATAGCCCTGTATCAACCCCCAAACTAATCCCACTGTCCCCCTCTCTCCCCATAGCCCCGTATCAATCCCAGACTAATCCCACTGCCCCACTCTCTCCCCATAGCCCTGTATCAATCCCCAAACTAATCCCACTGCCCCACTCTCTCCCCATAGCCCTGTATCAATCCCAGACTAATCCCACTGCCCCACTCTCTCCCCATAGCCCTGTATCAATCCCCAAACTAATCTCACTGCCCCACTCTCTCCCCATAGCCCTGTATCAATCCCCAAACTAATCCCACTGCCCCACTCTCCCCCCATAGCCCTGCATCAATCCCAAACTAATCCCACTGTCCCCCTCTCTCCCCATAGCCCTGTATCAACCCCAAACTAATCCCACTGCCCCCCTCTCTCCCCATAGCCCTGTGTCAATCCCAAACTAATCCCACTGCCCCACTCTCTCCCCATAGCCCTGTATCAATCCCCAAACTAATCCCACTGCCCCACTCTCCCCCCATAACCCTGCATCAATCCCAAACTAATCCCACTGTCCCCCTCTCTCCCCATAGCCCTGTATCAACCCCAAACTAATCCCACTGCCCCCCTCTCTCCCCATAGCCCTGTGTCAATCCCAAACTAATCCCACTGCCCCACTCTCTCCCCATAGCCCTGTATCAACCCCAAACTAATCTCACTGCCCCACTCTCTCCCCATAGCCCTGTATCAATCCCAAACTAATCCCACTGTCCCCCTCTCTCCCCATAGCCCTGTATCAATCCCAAACTAATCCCACTGCCCCACTCTCTCCCCATAGCCCTGTATCAACCCCAAACTAATCCCACTGTCCCCCTCTCTCCCCATAGCCCATTATCAACCCCAAATTAATCCCACTGCCCCGCTCTCTCCCCATAGCCCCGTATCAATCCCAGACTAATCCCACTGCCCCACTCTGTCCCCATAGCCCTGTATCAATCCCCAAACTAATCTCACTGCCCCACTCTCTCCCCATAGCCCTGTATCAATCCACAAACTGATCCCACTGCCCCACTCTCTCCCCATAGCCCTGTGTCAATCCCAAACTAATCCCACTGCCCCACTCTCTCCCCATAGCCCTGTATCAATCCCCAAACTAATCCCACTGCCCTGCTCTCTTCCCATAGCCCTGTATCAATCCCAAACTAATGCCACTGCCCCACTCTCTCCCCATAGCCCTGTATCAATCCCCAAACTAATCACACTGCCCTGCTCTCCCCATAGCCCTGTATCAATCCCAAACTAATCCCACTGCCCCGCTCTCTCCCCATAGCCCTGTATCAATCCCCAAACTAATCCCACTGCCCTGCTCTCTCCCCATAGCCCAGCATCAATCCCAAACTAATCCCACTGCCCCACTCTCTCCCCATAGCCCTGTATCAATCCCCAAACTAATCCCACTGGCCCGCTCTCTCCCCATAGCCCTGTATCAATCCCCAAACTAATCCCACTGCCCCGCTCTCTCCCCATAGCCCTGGATCAATCCCAAACTAATCCCACTGCCCCGCTCTCTCCCCATAGCCCTGTATCAATCCCAAACTAATCCCACTGCCCCGCTCTCTCCCCATAGCCCTGTATCAATCCCAAACTAATCCCACTGCCCCGCTCTCTCCCCATAGCCCTGTGTCAACCCCAAACTAATCCCACTGCCCCGCTCTCTCCCCATAGCCCTGTATCAATCCCAAACTAATCCCACTGTCCCGCTCTCTCCCCATAGCCCTGTATCAATCCCCAAACTAATCCCACTGGCCCACTCTCTCCCCATAGCCCTGTATCAATCCCAAACTAATCCCACTGCCCCGCTCTCTCCCCATAGCCCTGTATCAATCCCCAAACTAATCCCACTGCCCCGCTCTCTCCCCATAGCCCTGTATCAATCCCAAACTAATCCCACTGCCCTGCAATCTCCCCATAGCCCTGTGTCAACCCCAAACTAATCCCACTGTCCCCCTCTCTCCCCATATCCCTGTATCAATCCCAAACAAATCCCACTGTCCCGCTCTCCCCATTGTCCTGTATCAATCCCAAACTAATCCCACTGCCCCACTCTCTCCCCATAGCCCTGTATCAATCCCAAACTAATCCCACTGCCCCGCTCTCTCCCCATAGCCCTGTATCAATCCCAAACTAGTCCCACTGCCCCACCCTCTCCCCATAGCCCTGTATCAACCCCCAAACTAATCCCACTGCCCCACTCTCTCCCCATAGCCCTGTGTCAATCCCAAACTAATCCCACTGTCCCACTCTCTCCCATAGCCCTGTATCAATCCCAAACTAATCCCACTGCCCCACCCTCTCCCCATAGCCCTGGATCAATCCCAAACTAATCCCACTGCCCCACTTCCTCCCCATAGCCCTGTATCAATCCCAGACTAATCCCACTGCCCCGCTCTCTCCCCATAGCCCTGTATCAATCCCAAACGAATCCCACTGCCCCACTCTCTCCCCATAGCCCTGTATCAATCCCAAACTAATCCCACTGCCCCACTCATTCCCCATCGCCCTGTATCAATCCCCAAAATAATCTCACTGCCCTGCTCTCTCCCCATAGCCCTGTATCAATCCCAAACTAATCCCACTGCCCACTCTCTCCCCAGAGCCCTGTATCAATCCCCAAACTAATCCCACTCTCTCCCCATAGCTCTGTGTCAATCCCAAACTAATCCAACTGCCCCACCCTCTCCCCATAGCCCTGTATAGATCCCATAATAATCTCACTGCCCCACTCTCTCCCCATATCCCTGTATCAATCCCAAACTAATCCCACTGTCCCACTCTCTCCCCAAAGCCCGTATCAATCCCGAACTAATCCCACTGCCCCACCCTCTCCCCATAGCCCTGTATCAATCCCCAAACTAATCCCACTGCCCCACTCTCTCCCCATAGCCCTGTATCAATCCCAAACTAATCCCACTGCCCCGCTCACGCCCCATAGCCCTGTATCAACCCAAACTAATCCCACTGTCCCACTCTCTCCCCATAGCCCTGTATCAATCCCAAACTAATCCCACTGCCCCACCCTCTCCCCATAGCCCTGAATCAATCCCCAAACTAATCCCACTGCCCCACTCTCTCCCCATAGCCCTGTATCAATCCCCAAACTAATCCCACTGTCCCACTCTCTCCCCATAGCCCTGTATCAATCCCAAACTAATCCCACTGCCCCACACTGTCCCCATAGCCCTGTATCAATCCCAAACTAATCTCACTGCCCCACTCTCTCCCCATAGCCCTGTATCAATCCCAAATTAATCCCACTGCCCCACTCTCCCCATAGCCCTGTATAAATCCCAAACTAATCCCACTGCCCCACTCTCTCCCCATAGCCCTGTATAAATCCCAAACTAATCCCACTGCCCCGCTCTCTAACCATAGCCCTGTATCAATCCCAAACTAATCCCACTGCCCCACTCTCTCCTTATAGCCCTGTATCAATCCCAAACTAATCCCACTGTCCCACTCTCTCCCCATAGCCCTGTATCAATCCCAAACTAATCCCACTGCCCCACCCTCTCCCCAGAGCCCTGGATCAATTCCAAACTAATCCCACTGCCCCACTCTCTCCCCATAGCCCTGTATCAATCCCAAACTAATCCCACTGCCCCACTCTCTCCCCATAGCCCTGTATCAATCCCCAAAATAATCTCACTGCCCTGCTCTCTCCCCATAGCCCTGTATCAATCCCAAACTAATCCCACTGCCCCACTCTCTCCCCATAGCCCTGTATCAACCCCCAAACTAATCCCACTGCTCCACTCTCTCCCCATAGCCCGGTATCAATCCCCAAACTAATCCCACTGCCCCGCTCACTCCCCATAGCCCTGTATCAATCCCAAACTAATCCCACTCTCTCCCCATAGCCCTGTATCAATCCCCAAACTAATCCCACTGTCCCGCTCTCTCCCAATAGCCCTGTATCAATCCCAAACTAATCCCACTCTCTCCCCATAGCCCTGTATCAATCCCCAAACTAATCCCACTGCCCCGCTCACTCCCCATAGCCCTGTATCAATCCCAAACTAATCCCACTCTCTCCCCATAGCCCTGTATCAATCCCAAACTAATCCCACTGCCCCACTCTCTCCCCATAGACCTGTATCAATCCCAAACTAATCCCACTGCCCCGCTCTCTCCCCATAGCCCTGTATCAATCCCAAACTAATCCCACTGCCCCACTCTCTCCTTATAGCCCTGTATCAATCCCAAACTAATCCCACTGTCCCACTCTCTCCCCATAGCCCTGTATCAATCCCAAACTAATCCCACTGCCCCACCCTCTCCCCATAGCCCTGGATCAATTCCAAACTAATCCCACTGCCCCACTCTCTCCCCATAGCCCTGTATCAATCCCAAACTAATCCCACTGCCCCACTCTCTCCCCATAGCCCTGTATCAATCCCAAACTAATCCCACTGCCCCACTCTCTCCCCATAGCCCTGTATCAACCCCCAAACTAATCCCACTGCTCCACTCTCTCCCCATAGCCCTGTATCAATCCCCAAACTAATCCCACTGCCCCGCTCACTCCCCATAGCCCTGTATCAATCCCAAACTAATCCCACTCTCTCCCCATAGCCCTGTATCAATCCCCAAACTAATCCCACTGTCCCGCTCTCTCCCCATAGCCCTGTATCAATCCCAAACTAATCCCACTCTCTCCCCATAGCCCTGTATCAATCCCCAAACTAATCCCACTGCCCCGCTCACTCCCCATAGCCCTGTATCAATCCCAAACTAATCCCACTCTCTCCCCATAGCCCTGTATCAATTCCAAACTAATCCCACTGCCCCACTCTCTCCCCATAGCCCTGTATCAATCCCAAACTAATCCCACTGCCCCGCTCTCTCCCCATAGCCCTGTATCAATCCCAAACTAATCCCACTCTCTCCCCATAGCCCTGTATCAATTCCAAACTAATCCCACTGCCCCACTCTCTCCCCATAGCCCTGTATCAATCCCAAACTAATCCCACTGCCCCGCTCTCTCCCCATAGCCCTGTATCAATCCCAAACTAATCCCACTGCCCCACTCTCTCCCCATAGCCCAGTATCAATCCCCAAACTAATCCCACTGCCCCACTCTCTCCCCATAGCCCTGTATCAATCCCCAAACTAATCCCACTGCCCCGCTCTCTCCCCATAGCCCTGTATCAATCCCAAACTAATCCCACTGCCCACTCTCTCCCCAGAGCCCTGTATCAATCCCCAAAGTAATCCCACTCTCTCCCCATAGCTCTGTGTCAATCCCAAACTAATCCAACTCCCCCACCCTCTCCCCATAGCCCTGTATAGATCCCAAAATAATCTCACTGCCCCACTCTCTCCCCATATCCCTGTATCAATCCCAATCTAATCCCACTGTCCCACTCTCTCCCCAAAGCCCTGTATCAATCCCGAACTAAGCCCACTGCCCCACCCTCTCCCCATAGCCCTGTATCAATCCCAAACTAATCCCACTGCCCCGCTCACTCCCCATAGCCCTGTATCAATCCCAAACTAATCCCACTGTCCCACTCTCTCCCCATAGCCCTGTATCAATCCCAAACTAATCCCACTGCCCCACCCTCTCCCCATAGCCCTGTATCAATCCCCAAACTAATCCCACTGCCCCACACTGTCCCCATAGCCCTGTATCAATCCCAAACTAATCTCACTGCCCCACTCTCTCCCCATAGCCCTGTATCAATCCCAAATTAATCCCACTGCCCCACTCTCCCCATAGTCCTGTATAAATCCCAAACTAATCCCACTGCCCCACTCTCTCCCCATAGCCCTGTATAAATCCCAAACTAATCCCACTGCCCCGCTCTCTCCCCATAGCCCTGTATCAATCCCAAACTAATCCCACTGCCCCACTCTCTCCTTATAGCCCTGTATCAATCCCAAACTAATCCCACTGTCCCAATCTCTCCCCATAGCCCTGTATAAATCCCAAACTAATCCCACTGCCCCACCCTCTCCCCAGAGCCCTGGATCAATTCCAAACTAATCCCACTGCCCCACTCTCTCCCCATAGCCCTGTATCAATCCCAAACTAATCCCACTGCCCCACTCTCTCCCCATAGCCCTGTATCAATCCCCAAAATAATCTCACTGCCCTGCTCTCTCCCCATAGCCCTGTATCAATCCCAAACTAATCCCACTGCCCCACTCTCTCCCCATAGCCCTGTATCAACCCCCAAACTAATCCCACTGCTCCACTCTCTCCCCATAGCCCGGTATCAATCCCCAAACTAATCCCACTGCCCCGCTCACTCCCCATAGCCCTGTATCAATCCCAAACTAATCCCACTCTCTCCCCATAGCCCTGTATCAATCCCCAAACTAATCCCACTGTCCCGCTCTCTCCCAATAGCCCTGTATCAATCCCAAACTAATCCCACTCTCTCCCCATAGCCCTGTATCAATCCCCAAACTAATCCCACTGCCCCGCTCACTCCCCATAGCCCTGTATCAATCCCAAACTAATCCCACTCTCTCCCCATAGCCCTGTATCAATCCCAAACTAATCCCACTGCCCCACTCTCTCCCCATAGACCTGTATCAATCCCAAACTAATCCCACTGCCCCGCTCTCTCCCCATAGCCCTGTATCAATCCCAAACTAATCCCACTGCCCCACTCTCTCCTTATAGCCCTGTATCAATCCCAAACTAATCCCACTGTCCCACTCTCTCCCCATAGCCCTGTATCAATCCCAAACTAATCCCACTGCCCCACCCTCTCCCCATAGCCCTGGATCAATTCCAAACTAATCCCACTGCCCCACTCTCTCCCCATAGCCCTGGATCAATCCCAAACTAATCCCACTGCCCCACTCTCTCCCCATAGCCCTGTATCAATCCCAAACTAATCCCACTGCCCCACTCTCTCCCCATAGCCCTGTATCAACCCCCAAACTAATCCCACTGCTCCACTCTCTCCCCATAGCCCTGTATCAATCCCCAAACTAATCCCACTGCCCCGCTCACTCCCCATAGCCCTGTATCAATCCCAAACTAATCCCACTCTCTCCCCATAGCCCTGTATCAATCCCCAAACTAATCCCACTGTCCCGCTCTCTCCCCATAGCCCTGTATCAATCCCAAACTAATCCCACTCTCTCCCCATAGCCCTGTATCAATCCCCAAACTAATCCCACTGCCCCGCTCACTCCCCATAGCCCTGTATCAATCCCAAACTAATCCCACTCTCTCCCCATAGCCCTGTATCAATTCCAAACTAATCCCACTGCCCCACTCTCTCCCCATAGCCCTGTATCAATCCCAAACTAATCCCACTGCCCCGCTCTCTCCCCATAGCCCTGTATCAATCCCAAACTAATCCCACTGCCCGACTCTCTCCCCATAGCCCAGTATCAATCCCCAAACTAATCCCACTGCCCCACTCTCTCCCCATAGCCCTGTGTCAATCCCCAAACTAATCCCACTGCCCCGCTCTCTCCCCATAGCCCTGTATCAATCCCAAACTAATCCCACTGCCCCGCTCACTCCCCATAGCCCTGTATCAATCCCAAACTAATCTCGCTATCCCACTCTCTCCCCATAGCCCTGTGTCAATCCCAAACTAATCCCACTGCCCCACTCTCTCCCCGTAGCCCTGTATCAATCCCAAACTAATCCCACTGCCCCGCTCTCTCCCCATAGCCCTGTATCAATCCCAGACTAATCCCACTGTCCCGCTCTCTCCCCGTAGCTCCGTGTCAATCCCAGACTAATCCCACTGTCCCACTCTCCCCCCATAGCCCTGCATCAATCCCAAACTAATCCCACTGTCCCCCTCTCTCCCCATAGCCCTGTATCAACCCCAAACTAATCCCACTGCCCCCCTCTCTCCCCATAGCCCTGCGTCAATCCCAAACTAATCCCACTGCCCCACTCTCTCCCCATAGCCCTGTATCAATCCCCAAACTAATCCCACTGCCCCACTCTCCCCCCATAGCCCTGCATCAATCCCAAACTAATCCCACTGTCCCCCTCTCTCCCCATAGCCCTGTATCAACCCCAAACTAATCCCACTGCCCCCCTCTCTCCCCATAGCCCTGTGTCAATCCCAAACTAATCCCACTGCCCCACTCTCTCCCCATAGCCCTGTATCAACCCCAAACTAATCCCACTGCCCCGCTCTCTCCCCATCGCCCTGTGTCAATCCCCAAACTAATCCCACTGTCCCCCTCTCTCCCCATAGCCCCGTATCAATCCCAGACTAATCCCACTGCCCCACTCTGTCCCCATAGCCCTGTATCAATCCCCAAACTAATCTCACTGCCCCACTCTCTCCCCATAGCCCTGTATCAATCCCCAAACTGATCCCACTGCCCCACTCTCTCCCCATAGCCCTGTGTCAATCCCAAACTAATCCCACTGCCCCACTCTCTCCCCATAGCCCTGTATCAATCCCCAAACTAATCCCACTGCCCTGCTCTCTCCCCATAGCCCTGTATCAATCCCAAACTAATGCCACTGCCCCACTCTCTCCCCATAGCCCTGTATCAATCCCCAAACTAATCCCACTGCCCTGCTCTCTCCCCATAGCCCTGTATCAATCCCAAACTAATCCCACTGCCCCGCTCTCTCCCCATAGCCCTGTATCAATCCCCAAACTAATCCCACTGCCCTGCTCTCTCCCCATAGCCCAGCATCAATCCCAAACTAATCCCACTGCCCCGCTCTCTCCCCATAGCCCTGTATCAATCCCCAAACTAATCCCACTGCCCCGCTCTCTCCCCATAGCCCTGTATCAATCCCCAAACTAATCCCACTGCCCCGCTCTCTCCCCATAGCCTTGGATCAATCCCAAACTAATCCCACTGCCCCGCTCTCTCCCCAGAGCCCTGTATCAATCCCAAACTAATCCCACTGCCCCGCTCTCTCCCCATAGCCCTGTATCAATCCCAAACTAATCCCACTGCCCCGCTCTCTCCCCATAGCCCTGTATCAACCCCAAACTAATCCCACTGCCCCGCTCTCTCCCCATAGCGCTGTATCAATCCCAAACTAATCCCACTGCCCCGCTCTCTCCCCACAGCCCTGTGTCAACCCCAAACTAATCCCACTGCCCCACTCTCTCCCCATAGCCCTGTATCAATCCCAAACTAATCCCACTGCCCCGCTCTCTCCCTGTAGCCCTGTATCAATCCCAAACTAATCCCACTGTCCCGCTCTCTCCCCATAGCCCTGTATCAACCCCAAACTAATCCCACTGCACCGCTCTCTCCCCATAGCCCTGTATCAATCCCCAAACTAATCCCACTGCCCCGCTCGCTCCCCATAGCCCTGTATCAATCCCAAACTAATCCCACTGCACCGCTCTCTCCCCATAGCCCTGTATCAATCCCAAACTAATCCCACTGCCCCACTCTCTCCCCATAGCCCTGTATCAACCCCAAACTAATCCCACTGCTCTGCTCTCTCCCCATAGCCCTGTATCAATCCCAAACTAATCCCACTGCCCCACCCTCTCCCCATAGCCCTGTATCAACCCCCAAACTAATCCCACTGCCCCGCTCTACCCGTAGCCCTGTATCAATCCCCAAACTAATCCCACTGTCCCCCTCTCGCCCCATAGCCCTGTATCAATCCCAAACAAATCCCACTGTCCCGCTCTCCCCATTGTCCTGTATCAATCCCAAACTAATCCCACTGCCCCACTCTCTCCCCATAGCCCTGTATCAATCCCAAACTGATCCCACTGCCCCGCTCTCTCCCCATAGCCCTGTATCAATCCCAAACTAATCCCACCGTCCCACCCTCTCCCCAAAGCCCTGTATCAACCCCCAAACTAATCCCACTGCCCCACTCTCTCCCCATAGCCCTGTGTCAATCCCAAACTAATCCCACTGTCCCACTCTCTCCCATAGCCCTGTATCAATCCCAAACTAATCCCACTGCCCCACCCTCTCCCCATAGCCCTGGATCAATCCCAAACTAATCCCACTGCCCCACTCTCTCCCCAAGCCCTGTATCAATCCCAGACTAATCCCACTGCCCCGCTCTCTCCCCATAGCCCTGTATCAATCCCAAACAAATCCCACTGCCCCACTCTCTCCCCATAGCCCTGTATCAATCCCAAACTAATCCCACTGCCCCACTCTCTCCCCATAGCCCTGTATCAATCCCAAACAAATCCCACTGCCCCACTCTCTCCCCATAGCCCTGTATCAATCCCAAACTAATCCCACTGCCCCACTCATTCCCCATAGCCCTGTATCAATCCCCAAAATAATCTCACTGCCCTGCTCTCTCCCCATAGCCCTGTATCAATCCCCAAACTAATCCCACTCTCTCCCCATTGCTCTGTGTCAATCCCAAACTAATCCAACTGCCCCACACTCTCCCCATAGCCCTGTATAGATCCCAAAATAATCTCACTGCCCCACTCTCTCCCCATATCCCTGTATCAATCCCAAACTAATCCCACTGTCCCACTCTCTCCCCAAAGCCCTGTATCAATCCCGAACTAATCCCACTGCCCCACCCTCTCCCCATAGCCCTGTATCAATCCCCAAACTAATCCCACAGCCCCACTCTCTCCCCATAGCCCTGTATCAATCCCAAACTAATCCCACTGCCCCGCTCACTCCCCATAGCCCTGTATCAATCCCAAACTAATCCCACTGTCCCACTCTCTCCCCATAGCCCTGTATCAATCCCAAACTAATCCCACTGCCCCACCCTCTCCCCATAGCCCTGAATCAATCCCCAAACTAATCCCACTGCCCCACTCTCTCCCCATAGCCCTGTATCAATCCCAAACTAATCCCACTGCCCCACACTGTCCCCATAGCCCTGTATCAATCCCAAACTAATCCCACTGCCCCACTCTCTCCCCATAGCCCTGTATCAATCCCAAATTAATCCCACTGCCCCACTCTCCCCATAGCCCTGTATAAATCCCAAACTAATCCCACTGCCCCACTCTCTCCCCATAGCCCTGTATAAATCCCAAACTAATCCCACTGCTCCGCTCTCTCCCCATAGCCCTGTATCAATCCCAAACTAATCCCACTGCCCCACTCTCTCCTTATAGCCCTGTATCAATCCCAAACTAATCCCACTGTCCCACTCTCTCCCCATAGCCCTGTATCAATCCCAAACTAATCCCACTGCCCCACCCTCTCCCCAGAGCCCTGGATCAATTCCAAACTAATCCCACTGCCCCACTCTCTCCCCATAGCCCTGTATCAATCCCCAAACTAATCCCACTGCCCCACTCTCTCCCCATAGCCCTGTATCAATCCCAAACTAATCCCACTGCCCCACTCTCTCCCCATAGCCCTGTATCAATCCCCAAAATAATCTCACTGCCCTGCTCTCTCCCCATAGCCCTGTATCAATCCCAAACTAATCCCACTGCCCCTCTCTCTCCCCATAGCCCTGTATCAACCCCCAAACTAATCCCACTGCTCCACTCTCTCCCCATAGCCCGGTATCAATCCCCAAACTAATCCCACTGCCCCGCTCACTCCCCATAGCCCTGTATCAATCCCAAACTAATCCCACTCTCTCCCCATAGCCCTGTATCAATCCCCAAACTAATCCCACTGTCCCGCTCTCTCCCCATAGCCCTGTATCAATCCCAAACTAATCCCACTCTCTCCCCATAGCCCTGTATCAATCCCCAAACTAATCCCACTGCCCCGCTCACTCCCCATAGCCCTGTATCAATCCCAAACTAATCCCACTCTCTCCCCATAGCCCTGTATCAATCCCAAACTAATCCCACTGCCCCACTCTCTCCCCATAGACCTGTATCAATCCCAAACTAATCCCACTGCCCCGCTCTCTCCCCATAGCCCTGTATCAATCCCAAACTAATCCCACTGCCCCACTCTCTCCTTATAGCCCTGTATCAATCCCAAACTAATCCCACTGTCCCACTCTCTCCCCATAGCCCTGTATCAATTCCAAACTAATCCCACTGCCCCACCCTCTCCCCATAGCCCTGGATCAATTCCAAACTAATACCACTGCCCCACTCTCTCCCCATAGCCCTGTGTCAATCCCAAACTAATCCCACTGCCCCACTCTCTCCCCATAGCCCTGGATCAATCCCAAACTAATCCCACTGCCCCACTCTCTCCCCATAGCCCTGTATCAATCCCAAACTAATCCCACTGCCCCACTCTCTCCCCATAGCCCTGTATCAATCCCCAAAATAATCTCACTGCCCTGCTCTCTCCCCATAGCCCTGTATCAATCCCAAACTAATCCCACTGCCCCACTCTCTCCCCATAGCCCTGTATCAACCCCCAAACTAATCCCACTGCTCCACTCTCTCCCCATAGCCCTGTATCAATCCCCAAACTAATCCCACTGCCCCGCTCACTCCCCATAGCCCTGTATCAATCCCAAACTAATCCCACTCTCTCCCCATAGCCCTGTATCAATCCCCAAACTAATCCCACTGTCCCGCTCTCTCCCCATAGCCCTGTATCAATCCCAAACTAATCCCACTCTCTCCCCATAGCCCTGTATCAATCCCCAAACTAATCCCACTGCCCCGCTCACTCCCCATAGCCCTGTATCAATCCCAAACTAATCCCACTCTCTCCCCATAGCCCTGTATCAATTCCAAACTAATCCCACTGCCCCACTCTCTCCCCATAGCCCTGTATCAATCCCAAACTAATCCCACTGCCCCGCTCTCTCCCCATAGCCCTGTATCAATCCCAAACTAATCCCACTGCCCCACTCTCTCCCCATAGCCCAGTATCAATCCCCAAACTAATCCCACTGCCCCACTCTCTCCCCATAGCCCTGTATCAATCCCCAAACTAATCCCACTGCCCCGCTCTCTCCCCATAGCCCTGTATCAATCCCAAACTAATCCCACTGCCCACTCTCTCCCCAGAGCCCTGTATCAATCCCCAAACTAATCCCACTCTCTCCCCATAGCTCTGTGTCAATCCCAAACTAATCCAACTGCCCCACACTCTCCCCATAGCCCTGTATAGATCCCAAAATAATCTCACTGCCCCACTCTCTCCCCATATCCCTGTATCAATCCCAAACTAATCCCACTGTCCCACTCTCTCCCCAAAGCCCTGTATCAATCCCGAACTAATCCCACTGCCCCACCCTCTCCCCATAGCCCTGTATCAATCCCCAAACTAATCCCACAGCCCCACTCTCTCCCCATAGCCCTGTATCAATCCCAAACTAATCCCACTGCCCCGCTCACTCCCCATAGCCCTGTATCAATCCCAAACTAATCCCACTGTCCCACTCTCTCCCCATAGCCCTGTATCAATCCCAAACTAATCCCACTGCCCCACCCTCTCCCCATAGCCCTGAATCAATCCCCAAACTAATCCCACTGCCCCACTCTCTCCCCATAGCCCTGTATCAATCCCAAACTAATCCCACTGCCCCACACTGTCCCCATAGCCCTGTATCAATCCCAAACTAATCCCACTGCCCCACTCTCTCCCCATAGCCCTGTATCAATCCCAAATTAATCCCACTGCCCCACTCTCCCCATAGCCCTGTATAAATCCCAAACTAATCCCACTGCCCCACTCTCTCCCCATAGCCCTGTATAAATCCCAAACTAATCCCACTGCTCCGCTCTCTCCCCATAGCCCTGTATCAATCCCAAACTAATCTCACTGCCCCACTCTCTCCTTATAGCCCTGTATCAATCCCAAACTAATCCCACTGTCCCACTCTCTCCCCATAGCCCTGTATCAACCCCAAACTAATCCCACTGCCCCACCCTCTCCCCAGAGCCCTGGATCAATTCCAAACTAATCCCACTGCCCCACTCTCTCCCCATAGCCCTGTATCAATCCCAAACTAATCCCACTGCCCCACTCTCTCCCCATAGCCCTGTATCAATCCCCAAAATAATCTCACTGCCCTGCTCTCTCCCCATAGCCCTGTATCAATCCCAAACTAATCCCACTGCCCCACTCTCTCCCCATAGCCCTGTATCAACCCCCAAACTAATCCCACTGCTCCACTCTCTCCCCATAGCCCGGTATCAATCCCCAAACTAATCCCACTGCCCCGCTCACTCCCCATAGCCCTGTATCAATCCCAAACTAATCCCACTCTCTCCCCATAGCCCTGTATCAATCCCCAAACTAATCCCACTGTCCCGCTCTCTCCCCATAGCCCTGTATCAATCCCAAACTAATCCCACTCTCTCCCCATAGCCCTGTATCAATCCCCAAACTAATCCCACTGCCCCGCTCACTCCCCATAGCCCTGTATCAATCCCAAACTAATCCCACTCTCTCCCCATAGCCCTGTATCAATCCCAAACTAATCCCACTGCCCCACTCTCTCTCCATAGACCTGTATCAATCCCAAACTAATCCCACTGCCCCGCTCTCTCCCCATAGCCCTGTATCAATCCCAAACTAATCCCACTGCCCCACTCTCTCCTTATAGCCCTGTATCAATCCCAAACTAATCCCACTGTCCCACTCTCTCCCCATAGCCCTGTATCAATCCCAAACTAATCCCACTGCCCCACCCTCTCCCCATAGCCCTGGATCAATTCCAAACTAATCCCACTGCCCCACTCTCTCCCCATAGCCCTGTGTCAATCCCAAACTAATCCCACTGCCCCACTCTCTCCCCATAGCCCTGGATCAATCCGAAACTAATCCCACTTCCCCACTCTATCCCCATAGCCCTGTATCAATCCCAAACTAATCCCACTGCCCCACTCTCTCCCCATAGCCCTGTATCAATCCCCAAAATAATCTCACTGCCCTGCTCTCTCCCCATAGCCCTGTATCAATCCCAAACTAATCCCACTGCCCCACTCTCTCCCCATAGCCCTGTATCAACCCCCAAACTAATCCCACTGCTCCACTCTCTCCCCATAGCCCTGTATCAATCCCCAAACTAATCCCACTGCCCCGCTCACTCCCCATAGCCCTGTATCAATCCCAAACTAATCCCACTCTCTCCCCATAGCCCTGTATCAATCCCCAAACTAATCCCACTGTCCCGCTCTCTCCCCATAGCCCTGTATCAATCCCAAACTAATCCCACTCTCTCCCCATAGCCCTGTATCAATCCCCAAACTAATCCCACTGCCCCGCTCACTCCCCATAGCCCTGTATCAATCCCAAACTAATCCCACTCTCTCCCCATAGCCCTGTATCAATTCCAAACTAATCCCACTGCCCCACTCTCTCCCCATAGCCCTGTATCAATCCCAAACTAATCCCACTGCCCCGCTCTCTCCCCATAGCCCTGTATCAATCCCAAACTAATCCCACTGCCCCACTCTCTCCCCATAGCCCAGTATCAATCCCCAAACTAATCCCACTGCCCCACTCTCTCCCCATAGCCCTGTATCAATCCCCAAACTAATCCCACTGCCCCGCTCTCTCCCCATAGCCCTGTATCAATCCCAAACTAATACCACTGCCCCGCTCACTCCCCATAGCCCTGTATCAATCCCAAACTAATCTCGCTATCCCACTCTCTCCCCATAGCCCTGTGTCAATCCCAAACTAATCCCACTGCCCCACTCTCTCCCCATAGCCCTGTATCAATCCCAAACTAATCCCACTGCCCCACTCTCTCCCCATAGCCCTGTATCAATCCCAAACTAATCCCACTGCCCCGCTCTCTCCCCATAGCCCTGTATCAATCCCAGACTAATCCCACTGTCCCGCTCTCTCCCCGTAGCTCCGTGTCAATCCCAGACTAATCCCACTGTCCCGCTCTCTCCCCATAGCCCTGTATCAATCCCAAACTAATCCCACTGCCCCACTCTCTCCCCGTAGCTCCGTGTCAATCCCTGACTAATCCCACTGCCCCACTCTCCCCATAGCCCTGTATCAATCCCAAACTAATCCCACTGCCCCGCTCTCTCCCCATAGCCCAGCATCAATCCCCAATCTAATCCCACTGCCCCGCTCTCTCCCCATAGCCCTGTATCAATCCCAAACTAATCCCACTGCCCCGCTCTCTCCCCATAGCCCTGTATCAATCCCAAACTAATCCCACTGCCCCGCTCTCTCCCCATAGCCCTGTATCAATCCCAGACTAATCCCACTGTCCCGCTCTCTCCCCGTAGCTCCGTATCAATCCCAGACTAATCCCACTGTCCCCCTCTCTCCCCGTAGCTCCGTATCAATCCCAGACTAATCCCACTGCCCCACTCTCTCCCCATAGCCCTGTATCAATCCCAGACTAATCCCACTGCCCCACTCTCTCCCCATAGCCCTGTATCAATCCCAGACTAATCCCACTGCCCCACTCTCTCCCCGTAGCTCCGTGTCAATCCCAGACTAATCCCACTGCCCCACTCTCCCCATAGCCCTGTATCAATCCCAGACTAATCCCACTGTCCCGCTCTCTCCCCGTAGCTCCGTGTCAATCCCAGACTAATCCCACTGCCCCACTCTCCCCATAGCCCTGTATCAATCCCAGACTAATCCCACTGTCCCACTCTCTCCCTGTAGCTCCGTATCAATCCCAGACTAATCCCACTGCCCCACACTGTGTCAATCCCAGACTAATCCTGCTCTCTCCCCGTAGCTCCGTGTCGATCCCAGACTAATGCCTCTACTTCCCCATCTTGTCCACCAGCTACATTGACAGGTTCCTGAAAGACTTCCTGGAGACGGCGGAACAGCACTTCATGAGGGGACAGCGGGTGATCTATTATGTCCTGGTGGACAATGTCAGCAAGGTGCCCGCCCTGAAGCTGTCTCCTGAACGTACGATGACGGTGCTCCACGTCCCCAAGTTCTCTCGCTGGCAGGACATTAGCATGATGCGGATGGAGCAGATCAGCACCCTCATCCAGGAACGAATCCGGCACGAAGTCACCTACCTCTTCTGCCTTGATGTCGACCTTCTGTTTGTGGGGCACTTCGGGCCCGAGGCTCTGGGAGACCTGGTCGCTCAGCTGCAAGCTGGGGTTTACCCGAATGCGCCCAAGTCTTTCACCTTCGAACAGAGGCCCCAGTCAGCAGCCTACATCGCGCCGGGCCAGGGAGATTACTATTATCACGCAGCACTGTTTGGAGGCAGGCCAGAACTTGTTTACAATCTGACCCGGGCCTGCATGGCGGGAGTATCCAAGGACAAAGTCACGGGCATCGAGGCAGTCTGGCATGAGGAGAGTCATTTGAACCGCTACTTTCTGGATCACAAACCCACCAAGCTCTTATCTCACGAGTTTTGCTGGGATCGTACGCCACGCAGCTACATCAAACTTCCCAGGATCAAATGGATTCCTGAGGAGTACAAAATAGTCCGTGGAGCGTGAGTGGGGAGAGGGAGTCTCCTGGTCCTTTACCATTGCTGGATTCCCACCATTAAGCCGGGCCTGACACTAACCAAATTCAGCAAATATTTTCCAGTCAAGCCTTCGGTCAAAACAATTCAGTCTGAGTGAACAGCCTTCCGTCCTGATAACAGGGGAAGGGACCCAGTTACCCCAGTTATCCCACTCCGAACTCCTCAGGCAGTTCCAGTTTACAGTCAGGGATGTTCCCTAAGTGGTGTCTCCCCCCCCCCCCCTGCTTTTTCATGGATGGCGAAGCTCTGGCGAACTGGGTTTATAAGTAAGCAGAGATTAGAAATTTGCATTTGGAGATACAGAGTGCATCGAGTCCTTACAGTGCAAAAGGAGGCTATTCGGCCCATCAGGTCTGCACCGACCCTCTGAAAGAGCACCCTACCACGGCCCAATCCCCCGCCCTATCCCCGTAACCCCACCTAACTTGCAATTCTTTGGACACTGAGGGGCAATTTCATGGGGGTGGGAGGGTATAAGGTCTTTAAACCTTGCAACGGTTTCATGAACAAGAAAGGGAAGGTTATTAAATTCTATTTGGCGCAAAATGGAGGAAATGGGAATAATACGAAATATAGTCAGATTTTGGGAAAGTTTTGTTCAAAAGGCGGCTGAGGACAATGGAATCAACGATGAAAGGGCAAAGGTCACTTCAAGATGCTGGGTTGGGATGGCTGCTTGTGGGTAGGTAACCTTGGAAACAACTTTGTTCAGGAAGAAAGTGCGATCTTTGAATCAGACATCCAGTGAAGCGAGCAAAACCTTCTATTTCAGAAAGCAGCCTTGTTTCTGATGTTTCTTGGATTTCCACAGCAGAGTGGTAGCGAGTTTGAGACGTCATGCGGTACACCTTTGACTTCAGCGTTTGCAGCTTTCCCTTGGGTGATATTAAGGGGTTTTAATCGTTAAACATCGATAAGGGTGTGCTTACTCCTGGCTCTGACCAGCTCCGTTCATTGTGGGATTAAGTTCTGTTCACTTGTTAATAAATCATTTACTTTGTAAAATCCCAAACGTGGTCCTGGAATTCTATGCTGCCAATATCACAAGTTGCCTTCTAGGTTCCTGAATACAAAAATAAATGGTTAGCACTGCTGCCTCACAGTGCTCGGGACCCGGGTTCGATTCTGGCCTTGGGTGACTGTCTGTGTGGAGTTTGCATATTCTCTCCGTTATGGAATAACAGGGAAAGTGGGTGGGGGGGGGGGGGGGGGGGGGAACCATAGAATGCCTACAGTGCAGAAGGAGGCCATTTGGCCCATTGAGTCCGCGCCGCCCCTCTGAAAGAGCACCCCCACCCTATCCCCGTAACCTCACCTAACCTGCACATCCCTGGACACTAAGGGGCAATTTAGCACAGCCAATCCGACTAACATGCACGTTTTTGGACTGTGGGAGGAAACCGGAGCACCCGGAGGAAACCCGGTGGTCCGAGGTAGGGTGCTCCTTCGGAGGGTCGATGCAGACTCGAGGGGCTGAGTGGCTCCTCCTGCATTGCGCGGATTTCCATGTTATGGCACATGGTATGGTGAGGTTATCCATTTTGGTAGGAATAACAGCAAAAGGGATTATTATTTAAATGATAAAATATCAAAACATGCTGCTGTGCAGAGAGACCTGGGTGTGCTAGTGCATGAGTCGCAGAAAGTTGGTTTTCAGGTGCAACGGGTGATTAAGAAGGCAAATGGAATTTTGTCCTTCATTGCTAGAGGGATGGAGTTTAAGACTAGGGAGGTTATGCTGCAATTGTATAAGGTGTTAGTGAGGCCACACCTGGAGTATTGTGTTCAGTTTTGGTCTCCTTACCTGGGGAAGGACGTACTGGCACTGGAGGGTGTGCCGAGGAGATTCACTAGGTTAATCCCAGAGCTGAAGGGGTTGGATTACGAGGAGAGGTTGAGTAGACTGGGACTGTACCCGTTGGAATTTAGAAGGATGTGGGGGGATCTTATAGAAACATATAAAATTATGAAGGGAATAGATAGGATAGATGCGGGCAGGTTGTTTCCACTGGCGGGTGAAAGCAGAACTAGGGGGGCACAGCCTTAAAATAAGGGGAAGTAGATTTAGGACTGAGTTTAGGAGGAACTTCTTCACCCAAAGGGTTGTGAATCTATGGAATTCCTTGCCCAGTGAAGCAGTGGAGGCTCCTTCATTAAATGTTTTTAAGATAAAGATAGATAGTTTTTTGAAGAATAAAGGGATTAAGGGTTATGGTGTTCGGGCCGGAAAGTGGAGCTGAGTCCACAAAAGATCAGCCATGATCTCATTGAATGGCGGAGCAGGCTCGAGGGGCCAGGTGGCCGACTCCTGCTCCTAGTTCTTATGTTCTTGTAAGTCAAGCTTCCCTCTGGAAACGTCTGCTGGGGCCACAACAATGCTTCTGATGTGAGGAACGCGATGAGGTGGGGCAGACCCTATCAAAAGAGGGTTGTGTTATGGGTCAGGGTTTAGAGAACCCCAGAGTGTATCATGGAGTTCACCTGACCCACAACTTTTAATAGATTGCGGTATGGGGAGCACACGGCCCACTCTACAGGTGTGGGACAGCAGAAATGGAAAAGTATTTTTTAAAGCAAAACAATGTTTATTCTATGAACTCAAGTTAACCTTTTTAAACAAACAGTGAACATCTTAGCAACCATTAATTCAAATACAACCCCCAAAGAATACAACACTAAGTAATCCTTTAAGCTTTCCTTTTAACATCCATACAACTTAAAACACCTTTTGCCAGAAGCGCATCAGGTTAAAGTCACTACTGAGAACATTTATAATTCTGAATTCACCAAATGATCAAGAGATGGTCTTTTGATGGCAGAGAGAACAGCAGTACACCTGCTCTGTCTGGCTTCAGCTCCAACACTGAAAACGTAACTAAAACACACCCTGCAGCAAACAGCCTAAAACAAAAGTAAAAAGCTGACAGACAGCCCAGCTCCACCCACTCTCTGATGTCACTGCAGTAATAAACACCCATTTCTTAAAGGTACTTTGGAAAGTCAAAATCAGAATTATCCAGAACAATGTCAGTCACATGATTTTGCAATATCGCTATGCTTGCAGTGGTGCGTTTGGCCGTAAAAGTTAAAAGTCAGCCAGAAGGGTGTGTCGGCAAATCGTTCGATGTGATAACGTAAAGAGGGAGGCAGGAGGGTCTGAGAAAGTACACGAGGCAAAGGAAAGGTTTGGAGCTGGCTCGCGGATTTCAAAGGGGAACATCTACAAATGGAAGATTGCAAACTGGGGCGGGATTCTCCCTACCCGGCGGGGCGGGGGTCCCGGCGGGATGGAGTGGCGTGAACCATTCTGGCGTCCGGATTTCCACGCACCTTTAGGGGCCATGCCCTCACCTTGAGGGGCTAGCCCCGCGGCGGAGTTGTTGGCGGGCCGCCAGCCGGCGGGAAAGGCCTTTGGCACCACGCCAGCCTGGGCCGAAAGGACTTCGCTGGTCGGCGAAAGTCCGCGCATGCGCGGGAGCGTCAGCGGCTGCTGACGTCATCCCCGCGCATGCGCAGGTGGGGGTCACCTACGCGTCGGCCATCGCCGAGACCTACACGGCCGACGCTTACTAAAAGAGTGGGCCCCGATCACGGGCCAGGCCACGGTGGGGGCACCCCCCAATGCCAGATTGACAAGCGCACCCCCCCCCCTCCCAGGACCCAGGAGCCCGCCTGCGCCGCCAGTCCCGCTGATGAGGTAGGTGGTTTGATTCACGTCGGCGGGACTGGCGTGCCAGCAACGGGATTTCAGCCCATCGCGGGCCGGAGAATCGCTGAGAGGGGCCCGCCGACCGGCGCGGCACGATTCCCGCCCCCGCCGAATTTTCGGTGCCGGAGAATTCGGCGGCCGGCGGAGGCGGGATTCACGCCGCCCCCCCCCCCGGCGATTCTCTGACCCGTCGGGGGGTCGGAGATCGGCCAAATAGTGCAAGTTGCCTTTTTATAAGGAAAGCAAAGGTAGTTGTGAGGTACTTGGATTGGCGAACATGAGAAATAAGGTATAATTTTGAGTGGGTTTAACTTAATGTTTCCGTGTCTGGAGGGGTCAAATTTATGGTTATGTTCACTCGTAGATTTGTGCTTAGAGAGGGATATGGCGTGAAGAATAAATAAACCAGCAGCGCTTGCTTAGCAACGCGGGCCTTATAAGGTAAAGAAGCGTTTCAGTCTGATTTCAGCTGATTTGTGGGAAGTCGGAGAGTCAAAACAAAAACATCTTTAAGGGGTTGGTGTGAAATCCTGGACTGGATTCGCTGTTGAACGTATCGGTAGAAGTGACCACCGCACAGTCCCTGTGGAGACAAAGTGCCGCCTTCACAGTGAGGATACCTCCATCGTGTTGTGTGGCACTGCCACCGTGCTAAATGGGATAGACTTCGAACAGATCGAACTCCAGACTGGGCATCCACGCGGCGCTGGGGGCCATCAGCAGCAGCAGAATTGTATCAACCCCAATCTGTAACCCCCTGGCCCGGCGTATCCCCCACTCCCCCATTACCACCCAGCCAGGGGATCAACCCTGGTTCAGTGAAGAGAGCAGGAGAGCATGCTGGGAGCAACACCAGGCTGACCGAACAATGAGGTGTCGACCTGGTGAAGCTACAACACAGGACTACTTGTGAGCTAAACAGCAAGTAACAGTCAGAGCTAAGCGATTCCACAACGAACACATCAGATCTCAGCTCTGCAGTCCTGCCACACCCAGCCGTGAATGGTGGTGGACAATTAAACAACTCACTGGAGGAGGAGGCTCCACAAATATCCCTGTCCTCAATGATGGAGGAGCCCAGCACATCTGTGCAAAAGACAAGGCGGAGGCATTCGCAACAATCTTCAGCCAGAAGTGCCGAGTGGATAATCCGTCTCGGTCTCCTCCGGAGGTCCCCAGCATCACAGAGGTCAGTCTTCAGCCAATACGACTCACTCCGCGTGATATCAAAAAATGGCTGAAGGTCCTGGATACTGCAAAGACTCTGGGCCTGGATAATATCCTGGCAATAGTGCTGAAGACTTGTGCTCCCAAACTTGCCTCACCCCTAGCCACGCTGTTCCAGTACAGCTACAACACTGGCATCCACCCGGCAATGTGGAAAATTGCCCTGTACACAAGAAACAGGACAAATCCAACCAAGCCAATCCCCACCCTAGCAGTCTACTCTCCATCATCAGCAAAGTGATGGAAGGAATCATCAACAGTGCTATCAAGCGGCACTTACTCAGCAATTACCTGCTCACGGACGCTCAGTTTGGGTTACGCCCAGGGTCACTCAGCTCCTGACCTCGTTACAGCCTTGGTTCAAACATGGACAAAAGAGCTGAATGCCAGAGGTGAGGTGGGAGTGACTGCCCTCGACATCGAGGCAGCTTTTGGAAGAAGATTTTAAAGTGTGTTTTTCGGAGTGGGGTTTGGACACTCTCACGTCACAATCATCTTGTGGGGGTGGGGGGGGGGGGGTGGATTCTGAGGAGCCACCCCACAAACAGTCACGTGGGGTTCAGAGTGCAATGTGTGTATTTGCCCACCGTCATTCTGGGTGCTTAAAAGGGACTTTGTGTTTCAAATATTGAAGCCATAATAAAAATAGGGGGTTAGTCAGTTTTGGATGGACTTACCCTGGCTTTAATATCAAAGCCCTTACTTTGCCCAAACGTCCTCACCCAGGCTGGGTGTGAGAGGGGCAGCGAAACGCCCCCCTGCCCCACCCCCCCCCCCCCCCGGCTGCATCGGCGACGAGTAACCGGGGCGCAGAGAGGTAAGAAACACCCCCCTTTTTTTACAGCTGCCCCGAAAGAGGTATTTAAAGCGGCAACTGAAAGCGAGAAGGTAAGTTTCAAACGTAAGTGGTTCTGAAAATCGGGGGGGGGGGGTCTGAGAGTGGGGGAGGGGAGTGAGGGTGGGGTGGGGAGGGGGGGTGGGGGTGGGTGCGCAAGTATAGGAGGGTGGTGGGGGTATCAGGGAGTGGGGGAGGAGGTGGGTCAGAGCAGGGAGTGGGGGAGGAGGTGGGTCAGAGCAGGGGGAGGGGTGTTTGGACTGGAGGAGGTGGGGGGGGGGGGGGGATTTTAACCAGATGGTCGGTGGAGGGGAAGGGGTTTGGGGTCCCGTACGAGTCTGGGTCCGGGCTTTCCCCCCGAGTTACTTTGGAGTTAGAAGTGATTTCTATTTTCCTCGAACTCTTTCAGAGTAACTTATCAGGGTAAAAGCGGCAGAATCATCCTAAGTTAGTGATTCAAATCGCCTCTGTTTGATGGTTCCCATTCTGGCGTAATTGTCCAGGGGAAGGTATCGCTTCTGGGAAGTTGCCAGGTCTACCCTTACGGGATTGGGGTACCCCCGAACTGTGACGCTGAGGGTACAGGATGTTATGGGTGTGTGTGTGTGTGTGATGCTGTGTGTGTGAAACTGTGTGTATGTGTGGGAAGATCTGAAAGCAGACAGAGTGTGGATGACACCAGACCTGTCTGCACCAGTTTCCTGTCACCCCCCAGTGGACACCCCACCACAGCAGGACATTGTATGGTAATGTTACTGGACTTTGTTCGATTGGAGAATCTATCAGGACTGTTGCCATCCAAAGGGGGTTTCAGCTCTGAGTTTAAGATATTCACAGGGAAAGACAGGGTAGATGAAGATAAACTATTTCCACTGGTTGGGGCAGGGTCTAAAAATTAGGGCTAGACCATTCAGGAGAGATGTTGGGAAGAACGTCTTCACTCAAAGGGTGGTAGAGGTTTGGAACCTTCTCCCACATACAGCAGGTGAAGCAACAACAGTTGTTAATTTGAAATCTGAGATAGGTTTTTGTTAAGCAAAAATATAATGAAGCCAAGGTCTTTTTTTGGAAATGTTTAAAAAGTGCTGCTAAATGTGTAAAGGGTTCATACAGGGTCAGTCTGCAGTTTGTGACATATTGCTTTCCTATTTTGATAAATTTGGGTTTGATTTAATGCCACATGTACCGAGGTGCAGTGAAAAGTATTGTTCTGTGTACAGTCCAGCTGATCGTTCCATACATGCAAAATATAGGACATACATAAATGCACAATGTAACTACATAGACACAGGCATCAGGTGGAGCTTACGGAGTGTAGTACTACTCAGTGGAGAAGCTGTGTGAACAGATCAGTTCAGCTCATAAGACGCTCATTCAGGACTCTGGTGACAGTGGGGAAGAAGCTGTTTTTGAGTCTGTTCGTGCGTGTTCTCAGACTTCTGTATCTCCTGCCCGATGGAAGAGGCTGGAAGAGTTAATAAGCCGGGTGGGAGGGATCTTTGATTATGCTGCCCGCTTTCCACAGGCAGCGGGAGGTGTAGATGGAGTCAATGGATGGGAGGCAGGTTTGTGTGACGGACTGGGCGGTGTTCACGGCTCTCTGAAGTTTCTTGCGGTCTTTGTTTGGGTGGGGGAGGGCAAGGCCAGCGGGAGGCCTTCTTCCTTGAGCTGAGGAGCGGGGAGGGGGGGGACAAGGGGAGGTCATTGGTTGGTGCCTATGGGCAGGGGCTGCCGCGCTAGCAGGTGATGCTGGTGAACGGAAGTGGGGAGGAGAAAGGGGCCATCTGGGATGGGTGAGGTGTAGGGTGTAATTAAGGGGGCGGGTGTTAAGTGTGGTCGATGACGGACGGTAGAGGGGATTGGAGGCGCAAGCCTCCGGTTAGGTTGGTAACGTGGAACATCCGGGGACCGAATGGGCCGGTTAAAAGGTCGCGGGTGTTCGCACACCTCAGGAGCCTGAAAGCGGGGGTTGTCTTTCTGCAGGAGACACACCTCCGTGTGAAGGACCAGGTTAGGTTAAGGAAGGGGTGGGTCGGGCAGGTTTTTCACTCGGGGTTTGATTCAAAATCGAGGGGAGTGACGTTTTAATGAGCAAAAAAATGGGGTTTGAGAGTGCGAAGGAGGTGAGGGATCCGGGTGGGAGATATGTGATTGTGAGGGGGTATTGGAAGGGGCACCGGTAGTGTTGGTAAATGTGTGTGCCCCAAATTGGGATGATGTGGGTGTGGTATTATCAGGTATTGCGGTATCTAAGAGGCTGATGACCATTGGTTAAACCTAGGTGTTTACCATTGGCTGCTGGTATGTAGCTCCGCCCTGAAGGCGGAGTATAAGAGCCGGTGCCGTCCCAGCAGCCTTCACTTTCTGTACCGAAGCTGCTGGGAAACAGTTCTAGTCGATTAAAGCCTCAGTTATGAAATCACTTCGTCTTGAGTGTAATTGATCGCGCATCAATGGGTTTTATGAGGGGGTTGCTGGCAGCAATCCCGGATTTGGCCACGTATCAGTTGATCATGGGAGGAGATTTTAACTGTGTCCTGGAGCTGAGGGTGGATAGATCGAGCCCCAGGTCGCTGGGTAGGGTACGAATGGCAAGGGAGCTGGGGGGGTTTATGGAGAGGATGGGTATGGTGGATCCATGGCACTTTCAGAACCCAGGGGGAAGGGAGTATTCCTTCTTTTCACACGTCTATAAAGTGTATTCGAGGATTGATTACTTTGTAGTGAGTCGGGAGATTTTGGTTGGGGTGGTGGGGGCAGAGTATGCGGGGATAGTTATCTCGCACCATGCTCCCCACTGGCTGGATATTCGGTTCAGTACGGGATGAGAGCAGAGGCCGGGGTGGAGGTTTGACTCGGGGTTGTTGGCGGATGGAGGTTTTTGTGATGAGGTGCGGGCGGCGATTAGGGATTATGTGAAGTTCAATCAGAATGGGGAGCTGTCGGCGGCCACTGTTTGGGAAGCGCTGAAGGCAGTGGTCCGGGGAGAAATTATCTCATTTACGGTTCGTGCGAATAAGGAAAGGAGGGCGGAACATGACCGTCTAGTGAGCGAGATAGTGGAGGTGGACAGGGAATATTCGAGGGTGCCCACCTTGGAGGGATTGGTGAGGAGGAAAAAGTTGCAGGGGCAATTTGACAGGCTGACAACGGGGAGGACGGTAGGGCAGCTGTGTAGGGCAAGAGGGGGGCAATACGAGTATGGGGAGAAGGCGAGCCGCATGCTGGCGCACCAGCTGCGGAGGCAGGCTGCGTCCAGGGAAATATTGAAGATCCTGACTGGGGCAGGGGATGTAGTGTCAGAGCCAGGGAAGATAAATGAGGCGTTTAGAGAGTATTACCAGGGACTTTATGAGGCAGACCCAGGAGGAGAGGAGGGGGACATGGGGTGGTTTCTGGATGAGCTGGAATTTCCCCAGGTGGAGGAAGCAAAGAGGCAGGTGTTGGAGGAGCCCCTGGGCTAAGAGAGGTGCTGGATAGTATCAGGGGTATGAAGTCGGGGAAGGCCCCTGGGCCGGATGGGTACCTGGCGGAATTTTATCAGGAATTTGCGGCGGACCTAGCACCACATCTGTGGGGGGCGTTTAATGAAGCGCTGGAGAAGGGGGAGTTGCCGGAGACGATGAAGCAGGCAGTTATCACGCTAATTCCGAAAAATAATAATAATAATAATCGCTTATTGTCACAAGTCGGCTTCAATGAAGTTACTGTGAAAAGCCCCTAGTCGCCACATTCCGGCGCCTGTTCGGGGAGGCTGGTACGGGAATCGAACCGTGCCGCTGGCCTTGTTCTGCATTACAAGCCAGCTGATTAGCCCAATGTGCTAAACCAGCCCCATGAGGGGAAGGACCCGGTGGAGTGTGGGTCGTATAGGCCTATATCACTATTGAACACGGATGTGAAAGTATTGGCTAAGTTGTTGGTGGGGAGGGTGGAGGATTGTGTCCCGGGGGTGGTTGCAGAAGATCAAACAGTTGAGGGCAGGCAGCTCGCGAGTAATACAAGACGGCTGTTGAATGTCGGGGGCTCTGGTAGCGGAGATGGTGGCGTCCGTGGACGCGGAGAAGGCATTTGATGGGATGGAACGGCGGTACTTGTTCGAGGTTCTGGGAAGGTTTGGGTTTGGGCCGAGATTTGTGGCATGGGTGCGGTTGCTGTATGTGGCACCAAGGGCGAGGGTGAGGGCGAATGCTATGAGCTCACAAAGCATTGACTTACACAATGGTACGAGGCAGGGGTACCCGCTGTCGCCGCTGCTGTTTGCGTTGGCCATAAAGCCATTGGCGATGGCTCTCAGGGGTCGGCAGAGTGGCGGGGGAAAATGAGGGGACAGAGGGAGCATCGGGGGTCACTCTATGCCGATGACCTCTTACTGTATGTTTCGGATCCGTTGGAGATTATGGGAAGGATTATGGGCCTGTTGGGGAGGTTTGGAGGGTTCTCGGGATACAAGCTGAATGTAGGGAAAAGCGAGGTATTCCCGGTGAATGAGCTGGGACAGCGAGCTAATTTAGGGGGGATGCCATTTAGGGTAGCCACCCCGAGGTTAAATTCCAAATGGGCTGGCCAATCTGTACCCCACCCCGAGTCCCGGTCTGGATGCACAAGTCTGGTCAACTATGTGCAAGTCGGGCAGCACGGTGGCACAGTGGGTTAGCACTGTTGCCTCACGGCGCCGAGGTCCCAGGTTCGATCCCGGCTCTGGGTCACTGTCCGCGTGGAGTTTGCACGTTCTCCCAGTGTCTGCGTGGGTCTCGCCCCCACAACCCAAAAGATGTGCAGGGTAGGTGGGATTGGCCACGCTCAATTGCCCCTTCATTGGAAAAAAATAATTGGGTACTCTAAATTATTTTTCAAAAGTTTAAAAAAATGTCTAATGCACGATCAATGACCACTAAAGCGAGGTTGTAGTCCAACTGAAGGCTTTAATAAGCGAGATGTTTCCCCCAGCAGCTCAGGTACAGAATGAGGGCTGCTGGGGCGGCACGGGTTCTTATACCCCGCCTAGCAGGGCGGAGCTATCACACACTCTAACCAATAGAAAGCATACAGTTTCCACCAATGGTGCTTTAGCCTATCAGGTACCGTAATATCTATAATACCACAATGTCAACCACAATTTTCCGTGGGTCTGGAGTCACATGTAGGCCAGAGCCAGTAATGCCTTCCCTAAAGGGGCATTAGCGAACCAGATGGGTTTTTACGACAATCGACAATGGTTTTGTGGTCACCATTGACATTACTACCCTTCTTTTTAATTCCAGATTTTTATTTAATCGAATTTAAATTTCACCATCTGCTGTGGTGGGATTCGAACCGGGGTCCCCAGAGCCTGGGTCTCTGGATTACTAGCCCAGTGGCAATACCACTAGATCACCTCCTGCCCCAAAACAGATTGAAACAATACCTTCACGCGTCCAGCTTGACAACATAATTAGCAGAACCATGAACATGGCTCTCGATTCCGGTCCCATATTTGACCCTCTGGGAGGCTGCTGGAGGGCTGAGGCCTAGTTGGGGTGGCTGGGACACAGCCTTGGCCTTTGTGCTGGGAGCAGAATAGCTCCTTTGACCAGCTGAAGCACGAGGCCCTCGTGTTGCTCGTAGCCTCAAGTGATTCGCATTAGCCAATTTGCTCATTTCGACACGGTGCAGCTGGAAGTTTGAAAGCAAGGAGCATAAAAAAACCATCAGAGAGCAAATTTCACAAGCGACATCGTGAACAAGGCGTTGAATGACGCCTGTATACGACAGGATTGTTTTACTTAAACCTTACCAGAAGCAGCAGCTGTCAGGTTTTGGTGATGATAACCCTGGGCTCGGAAGGCTAGGCCTGAATCTGGAAGCCCGCAAGCACGCACGCTTTCTGTCGTTTGCCCCTCAGCGCAGGCCTGGCCAATAGTGCGGCCCAGAGCTTTAGTAAATGTACACCATCCGCCCCCTCGCCCCGACTGCTGAACAGAAATTGCCAATGGACCAAAGCGCTGCTGGAATCTGTAAACATTGCCTCCCCTCGGTCTGCCGCTGAATGCAGGGCCCGAGGCCCAACTTCTTGCTGTTCGGTGCGGGTCCACATTCTCGCTGGCGACAGTGAGCCGGCACATGGCAAACTCAGTGACAGGAAAGTGCAGCAGCGGTTGCTGATCCGGTCTCACGGAGAGCTCCAATCAATGACACATCCCGCCGGGGAAAGCTCCAGTTGAACTGGTCCCTGCCGGTCTTGTGTGCCTGAGCACGGAACTCTGGTATGACTGGGTTTCTCTGGGGTTGGCGATTTTGAACCGCTCGTCTTCCGCGAACCTGTTCTGCGTCGGTAAATCTTCATCATGCTGACCCTGCCCTATAAACAACATTCACGTACACACTCACACAAACGCACACTCGTACACACACACGTACACACACCTGGAGCACAGGGAATGGACCATCTCTGTCAGGGACTGCGCCACCTCCCTCTGGGACTGGGCCGCCCTCCCTCTGGGACTGGGCCGCCCTCCCTCTGGGACTGGGCCGCCCTCCCTCTGGGACTGGGCCGCCCTGCCTGTGGGACTGGGCCGCCCTCCCTCTGGGACTGGGCCGCCCTGCCTCTGGGACTGGGCCGCCCTCCCTCTGGGACTGGGCCGCCCTCCCTCTGGGACTGGGCCGCCCTCCCTCTGGGACTGGGCCGCCCTCCCTCTGGGACTGGGCCGCCCTCCCTCTGGGACTGGGCCGCCCTCCCTCTGGGACTGGGCCGCCCTCCCTCTGGGACTGGGCCGCCCTCCCTCTGGGACTGGGCCGCCCTCCCTCTGGGACTGGGCCGCCCTCCCTCTGGGACTGGGCTACCCTCCCTCTGGGACTGGGCCGCCCTCCCTCTGGGACTGGGCCGCCCTCCCTCTGGGACTGGGCCGCCCTGCCTGTGGGAGGGCCGCCCTGCCTGTGGGAGTGCCGCTCTGTCCTGGGCCTCGGCCAGGGCTTGCACAGAATGCCCCCGGCCTTGGACATGCTGATCTGTGTGGGACTGGGTTTGATTCCGGGGGGGGGGGGGGGGGGCAGTGTTGCCCCGTCACCCTGGTCGCCTTGAGGAGGCCGGGCACTGCTGCCAGTCCGGACGGTGGCGTTCACGGCCTACGCCCAGGCCGGCAGCCTCCTTCCCGGGCCCGGGGTACAGTGTCACCCGCCTCTCCTCCACCGCGCCCAGTTCAGCATCGGTAAATCTCGGAGCTGCTCCCCTCGCTGCCATCTTGTTGGCTGGGGTGAGTGTGTGTGGGGAGTGTAATGTGTGTGTGCGGCTGGGATGAGTGTGTGTGGGGAGTGTAATGTGTGTGTGCGGCTGGGATGAATGTGTGTGGGGAGTGTAATGTGTGTGTGCGGCTGGGGTGAGCGTGTGTGGGGAATGTAATGTGTGTGTGCGGCTGGGGTGAGTGTGTGTGGGGAGTGTAATGTGTGTGTGCGGCTGGGATGAGTGTGTGTGGGGAGTGTAATGTGTGTGTGCAGCTGGGATGAGTGTGTGTGGGGAGTGTAATGTGTGTGTGCGGCTGGGATGAGTGTGTGTGGGGAGTGTAATGTGTGTGTGCGGCTGGGATGAGTGTGTGGGGAGTGTAATGTGTGTGTGCGGCTGGGGTGAGTGTGCGTGGGGAGTGTAATGAGTTTGTGCGGCTGGGATGAGTGTGTGTGGGGAGTGTAATGTGTGTGTGCGGCTGGGATGAGTGTGTGTGGGGAGTGTAATGTGTGTGTGCGGCTGGGATGAGTGTGTGTGGGGAGTGTAATGTGTGTGTGCGGCTGGGGTGAGTGTGTGTGGGGAGTGTAATGTGTGTGTGCGGCTGGGGTGAGTGTGTGTGGGGAGTGTAATGTGTGTGTGCGGCTGGGGTGAGTGTGTGTGGGGAGTGTAATGTGTGTGTGAGGCTGGGATGAGTGTGTGTGGGGAGTGTAATGTGTGTGCGCGGCTGGGATGAGTGTGTGTGGGGAGTGTAATGTGTGAGTGCGGCTGGGATGAGTGTGTGTGGGGAGTGTAATGTGTGTGCGCGGCTGGGATGAGTGTGTGTGGGGAGTGTAATGTGTGTGCGCGGCTGGGGTGAGTGTGTGTGGGGAGTGTAATGTGTGTGTGCGGCTGGGGTGAGTGTGTGTGGGGAGTGTAATGTGTGTGTGCGGCTGGGATGAGTGTGTGTGGGGAACAAGGCCAGCAGCACGGTTCAATTCCCGTACCGGCCTCCCCGAACAGGCGCCGGAATGTGGTGACTAGGGGCTTTTCACAGTAACCTCATTTGAAGCCGACTTGTGACAATAAGCGATTATTATTATTAATTCAACACCTCCAGCCTGCTCCGCCATCCAATCAGGTCATGGCTGGTCTCTTCTTGGTCTCAAGCACACCTCCCCACCTGTTTCCCCGTATCCCTTCAACAGAGTTTCGATCAGAAATATCTCCGTGAAACCATTTAATGATTTGGAGTCCACCGCGCTATTGGGCAGTGGGTTCCACAAATTCTCTACAAGAAGTAGTTCTTCCTCATCTCAGTTCTCAATCTACCGCCTCTCAACCTGTACCTGCGACCGAGATTGTCCCACAAGGGGGAGCGTTTGGTCTACGTTTACTTTATCAGTCCCATTTAGTATTTTATGTCCCTCAATCAGATTGCCTCTCATTTTTCTAAACTCCAGCGAATATAAGCCCCAACTGTTCAATCTCTCCTCCTACGTCAACCCTTTCATCCCCGGAATGAATCTGGTGAACTGACTCCAATGCCATCACATCCTCCTGTTACGGGCCAGTGTTTAGAGAACCCCAAAGTGTATCGTGGAGTTCACCTGACCCACAACTTTTACTAGATTGTGGTATGGGGAGCACACGGCCCACTCTACAGGTGTGGGACAGCAGAAATGGAAAAGTATTTTTTAAAGCAAAACAATGTTTATTCAATGAACTCAAGTTAACCTTTTAAAACATACGGTGAACATCTTAGCAACCATTAATTCAAATGCAACCCCCAAAGACTACAACACTAAGTAATTTTTACTTTCCTTTTAACATCCATAAGACTTTAAAAAAAACTTTTAGCAGAAGCACATCAGGTTTACATTCACTACTGAGATCAGTTATCACTCTGAATTCACCAAATGATCTAGAGATAGTCTTTACATGGCAGAGAGAACAGCATTACACCTTCTCTGGCTGGCTCCAGCTCCAACACTGAAACAAAACCCCAAAAAAACACAGACGCACCCAAGCTTTTCTCAAAGTGAAACTAAAAAGCAGAGCCAGAGCTCAGCTCCACCCACTCTCTGACATCACTGCAGTAATAAACACCCATTTCTTAAAGGTACTCTCACATGACACTTCCTCAAATAAGGAGACCAAAACTGGACACAATGCTCCTGTGGTGGTCTCACCAACACCCTGTACAATTGCGACAACGCTTCCGTTGACGGGGCATCGCACATCAGGTGGCGCTCCTCCAGCGAACCTGGTAATAGGCACTTACTGCTCGAAAAACGTCCATAAACGACGGGAGTGGGAAGAGCCTGGAAAACCGCAATTGGCCGAGCCGACCGGCGCACGAGGCGGTGAAACGCGGACTTGGCCGGAGCGAGAGGGGCTGACCCGGCGCCGCACAAGCAGCTCCCCCCCCCCTCCCTCGCCAGGGGATGGATGGAGGACGTTCCTCTCAGGAGAGTTGAGGGAACACCGGGATGAGACGAGAGCAGGCAGACAAGCTACGGTGAAGGGCGCGGTGGCCGAATAGCTGGCGAACCTGCAGGTGGCCCTGGACAAAGCCCCCAAAAAGCGATTGGAGGCGAACGGACCTGAGTTGGTGGCCATCTTGGACGCCCCCTGAACAAAGGGAAACCCCCGGAGCGCAAGGGCGCGTCCACCAGGAGCAGGAGCCGGGGGGGGAGGGGGTCAGAAACCCCTCCCCCCCCCCCCACCAGGATAGTCACCTGGAA
This sequence comes from Scyliorhinus torazame, assembly GCF_047496885.1. NCBI lineage: Eukaryota > Metazoa > Chordata > Chondrichthyes > Carcharhiniformes > Scyliorhinidae > Scyliorhinus > Scyliorhinus torazame. The sequence continues at coordinate 223,861,755 of NC_092720.1, forward strand.
TGTCAGGGGGCCCAACGGCCCAGTGGAAAGATCCGGAGAGAGAACCTGAGGCGATTGTCTCCCTGGACGCAGGAAAGACAGAGTCGAGTGGGATTACATCACAGAGCGGGAGCAGTTCGGGCTCGGAACAGGATTCACAGCTGTTACGTTCTGTGTTGTAGCCGTGGTAAGAATGCACACAGAACATCTAGTCCTTTGACTAGTAAGATTGTTTAACAAAATGAACACGTGGAAAGATAACTAACGAACTATAATTCAAATGGTAACGAATAAGTGAACTCTCCCGGAGTTCCCTCTAATGCGACTGCCCTCTAGTACGACTTACTACCAACTGCCCCCATCTGTGGGGCCACATGGTATAACACTCCCACGGTGAGGGTACGGACAAATACCACCAGCTCCGAGTACTTCCAACTGCAGGGATAGCCGTTAACCCCGCTGCCCTTCGCTCTTGCAATCGTGCTTACGGCGACAAAGAACTGGAAAGGGATCTGGAGAGGAGGCAGAGAGCACAGAATCTCGCTCTGCGCGGACTGTGGTGTTGGGTGTTCTGACACACAGATGAGCCAACACGGTTGTATATGGTACAACGCTACTTTATTTAAACTTACTATGTACAGTTTTGTCTTTGCACTCTGCACGTGGGGGTTCCCTGCTTGTGATGTTGTAACAGCTCTTCTCTGTTTCTTTGTCCCCAGACCTACTGACCACCAGGTGTCGTGCTCGTGCTTTTTATGTGGTTGGTGTTCTTGTCTGTGATTGGTTGTGGTGTTGTGTGCTCTGATTTGCCTGTTAGTGTGTCCATCATGATGTGTGTGTTTGAATATCATGACATCCCTCCTTTTTACAAAGATATGTGCCTACGTGGTAATAAATATGATCGTGTCGTGAGTGCATCTAAGAGTGTGTGTGTGTCGTGTGCAGCATGTGCATATGACGGAACTATGTACATGGGGCGATGTCGGGTGCGTCACATGAACCAAGTTGTACCATAACATAACATAAATGCGAACGAGAGAAGAAGAAAAAAAACTTGAACAGTTGTCCAGTCAGACGACATCTGGAACGATAAACAACAACAGGTTATCATGTAAAATTGTGCAACTTGTTAAACATATGAACGGTATTATAAGTCCAGTCTAATGGGCTTGCGACGAGTTCGGGTTGACCGTCAGGGTGGCACACCACTCATCGGCTGGATTGATGGCATTGACCTTGTTGACATCGATGACGGAAACGCGGAAGGCATCCTGGTCATCTGCATCACTTAACTGGAAGTCTTGATGCGTGGGCTGGACGGTCCTGACTTGTCTGCGAGATTGTCGAGGATGCGCCGGATCCATGGGTTGAGCCGAACGACAGTGGGCTGCGTAGTGGCCCATCGTGCCACATCTGTGGCACTGTCGGTTTTTTGCAGGACATTGCCCTTTTAAATGTAGAGCTCCACAATTGCCGCACGTCATGACGTCACGGCGTTCGTTGCGCCACTGCGCATGCGCAGTGCGATCTTGCGGTGGGCGCGCCTGCGCAGTGCGTCCCTCGTTGTGGCCGTTATTTTTGGCGCGCACCTGCGCGGGAGACCGCGAAAAGCGCGGGAAGCGGCCGCTGTCGTCCGGGCCGTGGGTCGGGAAGTAATCGACGGCCTGGATGCGTTCGACGTCGTGGGCGGCCTGGCTTGCCGATTCGACGGCTGGGGACCCCCTCCGTGCCAACTCGGACGCCTGAAATCGGGCAAAACGGCAGGTAGCATTTTCGTGGAGGACACAGGCTTCCACAGCAGACGCTAAGGTGAGGCTTTTTATTTTAAGAAGCTGCTGGCGTAGGCCACTAGAGGCAACGCCAAAAATAATCTGGTCCCTGATCATGGACTCTGTGGTGGTGCCGTAACCGCAGGACTGCGCTAGAATCCGGAGGTGCGTCAAGAAGGGTTGAAAAAGCTCCTCCTTACCTTGCAGGCGTTGCTGAAAGAGGTATCTTTCAAAACTTTCATTTACTTCAACTTGAAAGTGCTGGTCCAGTTTGAGGATGACCGTGTCATATTTGGATTGGTTTTCGCCTTCTTTGAACACCAGTGAGTTGAAGACGTCGGTGGCGTGCTGACCTGCGTAGAAGAGGAGCATTGCAATCTTCGTATCATCCGAGGCACTCTGTTTTTCGGTGGCACGGATGTACAGGTCAAATCGCTGCCTGAAGAGCTTCCAATTGGTACCTAGGTTCCCCGCGACTTGCAACGGCTGCGGTTTGTCGGTGCGGTCCATGTCCAGAATGGCAGGTTAGTAGGCAGGTATCGATCCACTCCTGTACCATGTGGTGTTGGGTGTTCTGACACACAGATGAGCCAACACGGTTGTATATGGTACAACGCTATTTTATTCAAACTTACTATGTACAGTTTTGTCTTTGCACTCTGCACGTGGGGGTTCCCTGCTTGTGATGTTTTAACAGCTCTTCTCTGTGTCTTTGTCCCCAGACCTACTGACCACCAGGTGTCGTGCTCGTGCTTTTTATGTGGTTGGTGTTCTTGTCTGTGATTGGTTGTGGTGTTGTGTGCTCTGATTTGCCTGTTGGTGTGTCCATCATGATGTGTGTGTTTGAATATCATGACACGGACGACCTGCTCCTCTACATCTCGGACCGGCGGAGCAGCAGGGAGGGAATCATGGTGCTCTTGAAAGGGGTTGGAACCTTCTCGGGCTACAACCTTAACTTGGGCAAAGGTGCGGTCTACCCGGGGAGCCCGCGAGGGGGGTGGGCTGAGGGGCTGCCACTCAAACAGGCCCGTCACAAATTCCGCTACCTGGGGATCCAAATCGCTCATGGCTGGACGGGGGTCCACAAATGGCCAGCCTGACGGAGGAGGTCAAAAAGGGCCTGCAGAGATGGAACACGCTCCCACTCTCCCTGGCAGGGAGAGTACAGATGATCAGAATGAACATAGAACATAGAACATAGACCATTACAGTGCAGTACAGGCCCTTCGGCCCTCGATGTTGCGCCGACCTGTGAAACCACTCAAAAGCCCATCTACACTATTCCCTTATCGTCCATATGTCTATCCAATGACCATTTGAATGCCCTTAGTGTTGGCGAGTCCACTACTGTTGCAGGCAGGGCATTCCACGCCCTTACTACTCTCTGAGTAAAGAACCTACCTCTGACATCTGTCCTCTATCTATCTCCCCTCAATTTAAAGCTATGTCCCCTCGTGCTAGACATCACCATCCGAGGAAAAAGGCTCCCACTGTCCACCCTATCCAATCCTCTGATCATCTTGTATGCCTCAATTAACCTTCTTCTCTCTAACGAAAACAGCCTCAAGTCCCTCAGCCTTTCCTCACTTCCCTCCATACCAGGCAACATTCTGGTAAATCTCCTCTGCACCCTTTCCAATGCTTCCACATCCTTCCTATAATGCGGCGACCAGAATTGCACACAATACTCCAAATGCGGCCGCACCAGAGTTTTGTACAGCTGCAACATGACCTCATGGCTCCGAAACTCAATCCCTCTACCAATAAAAGCTAACACACCGTACGCCTTCTTAACAACCCTCTCAACCTGAGTCATGAACGTACTGCCCAGGTAACCTCTTCCTGTTTAGACCCACCCAGATCTACATCCCCAAGACCTTTTTTAACTCACTGGACGAACTGTTCATGCCGTCTATATGGGGTGGGTAGAGGAACAATGGAAGAATCCAAAGAGGGTTCTGTAGAGAGCAAGGTCCATGGGGGCCTATCGCTCCCAAACCTGCAATATTCCCACTGGGCAGTGGAAAGTATGATGGGATGCATTAAGGATCCAGAGTGGGTGCGAGCGGAGGGGGCCTCCTGCAGGGGGACCTCCCTCTGGGCCCGAGCCACAGCGCCACTCCCGTCACCACCCAATAAATATTCAACGAGCTCAGTGGTGGTAGCAACACTCTGGTTGTGAATCCAACTGTGACAGCATTTCGGGGGTTAACTGAGATGTCCGACATGGCCGCCCCCCCCCCCCCCCCCCCCCCCCCCGTCCCCCGTCCCCCGTCTGCAACAAGCACAGGATCGCGCCGGCGAACACGGACGCCACTTCCAAAGGGTTGAGACAGGACCGGGGGACGCTGACAGTGAGGGACGTCTACACCCAACGACAGGTCAACAATGCCCGAAGGGCTGGCAGAAAGATACCAGCTGCTGGTGGGGGCAACGGGCCTCGGTACCTCCAACCCAAAAACTTCCTACGGGGGATGTGCCCACAGCCACCATGACAGTCACTGCCAGAGGGTCGGCCGGATGTGGTCACATGTACGGGCGACTGCTAAGGGGGGGGGGGGGGGGCAGTACCCAACTGGATGGGACGAGAGAGAAATGGGAGGAAGACCTGGGGTTTGAAATTGGGTGGGGGATTCTGGAGCGAAGCACTGCACAGGGACAACTCCACCTCCACATGCGCAAGGCTCAACCTAACGCAGCTAAAGGTGATACGTACAGCCCCCTTGACCAGAGCCCGAATGAGCAGGTTCTTCCCGGAGGTGGAGGACACGGTGCCAACCACGCCCACATGTTGTGGTCCTGCCCCAGACTTGCGGGGTACTGGACAGCCTTCTTCGAGGCAATGTCCAAGGTGGTGGGGGTGAGGGTGGAGCCATGCCCGAAAGTGGCGGTCTTCGGGGTATCAGACCAGCCAGATCTATTCCTGGGGAGGAGGGCGGACACCTTTGCCTCCCTGATCGCCCGCCGGAGAATCCTGTTCGGCTGGCGGTCAGCAGCACCACCCAAAGCTGGAGGCTGCCCGTCCGGCCTCTCGGAATCTCTCCAAATGGAGAAAATCAAATTCACCATCCAGGGGTGGGAAGAGAGCTTCCTCAAAACATGGGAGCCGTTCACCCGACTGTCCCGGGACCTGTTTGTAGCCAACAGCTAGGAAGCCAAAGACATTGTAAGAGGGGATTTTAAAAAGGAGAAGGCGTGATGTATTTGTGTAAACAGTTGAAGCGGATCTATGTGTGAATAGTTCCACTTCCTATTTTCCGTAACTCTCACTTTGTAAAGAACAGAAATTCAAGAACAATCATTTGAAAAAACAATTGCAACAACACTTCTCTACTTTTCTACTCCAGTCCTTTTGCAATAAACACTAACATTCCATTTGCCTTTTTTATTACACACTGTACCTGCAAACCCACTTTCTGCGATTCATGAACAAACACTCCCAGATTTCGCAGCCCAGACGCATTTCGAATCTGCTTTCCATTGAGATAATAATTTACCTTTCTAATTTTTCGGCCAAAATGGATAACCTCAGACTTATCCACATTAAACTCCATGTGTCAAATTTTGGCCCAATCTCCTGGCCGACCTGTATCGGAAATCTCTTCACTGCCTGCTTTCCCACCAGTTTTAGTATCATCCGCGAGCTTTGCTACGTCCCACTCTGTCCCTGCTTGCAGATCGTTTGTGTGGATTGTAAACAGTTGAGGTCACACTCAGTCTCTCACACACGCACAACCTTGCACACAGTCACAAACAGCCGCACGGGGTCACACACACACACACACACACACACTTACTCTGGCGCAGTCATACCAAACACACACACACACAGACAAACTCTTACACACACACGCACACACAGAAACACTCTTTTGTACACACACACACAGAGACACACACCTCACACACACACACACACATCACAGACACACACAGAGACAAACTCTTACACACACACACAGAAACACTCTTTTGTACACACACACACAGAGACACACACCTCACACACACACACACACATCACAGACACACACACAGATAAACTCTTACACACACTGAAACATTATTTTATACACACACAGACATCACAGACACACACAGAGACAAACTCTTACACACACACACAGAAACACTCTTTTGTACACACACACACACGGACACACACCTCACACACACACACACACACATCACAGACACACACACAGACAAACTCTTAGACACATACAGAAACACTCTTTTATATACACACACGGACACACACACAGACATATTGCGTGCACGACACTTCACTCAACAATTGCTGCTTTGTTCTTTATTTGCTGATAACATTAGTTCTGCTTGAAGGGTGTTATTTCTGGAACTAGCCATTTGGAGTCTGTCCAGCTCTCTGCTGTGCACACAAATGTCTCAGACACACCCAAAGGCAAGCAAAGGCTCTATTTTTCTAGCTCATTTCTTATTGACGCATCAACACCCCACAAATCCACAGAATCCCTCGCAAACAGTCCTGTGTACCCATACAGACTTCCTTCTCAAAAAAATTTAAAGTACCCAATTCATTCTTTTCCAATTACGGGGCAATTTCGCGCGGCCAGTCCACCCACCCTGCACATCTTTGGGTTTTTTTTAATTCATCCATGGGCGTGGCAGGCTGTGCCAGCATTTATTACCCTCAGAGAGGCAGTTCGGAGCAACCACAATGCCGTGGGGTCTGGAGTCACGTGTAGGCCAGGCCGGGTAAGGACGGCAGATTTCCTTCCCTGAAGGACATTAGGGAACCAGGTGGGTTTTTGCGACGATCGACAATGGGTTTCATGGTCATCGTTAGATTGCAGTGGTGGGATTTGATTTGATTTGATTTATTATTGTCACATGTATTAGTACGCAGTGAAAAGTATTGGGCGGGATTCTGTGCCGGCAGGATGCTCCGTTTTGACGGCAGCCCGGAGGTTTCCCGACGGGGTGGGGCTGCCCCACAATGGGAAAACGCATTGCCCGGCCGGTGGAACGGAGAATCCCGCCGGCGGGTGAGGCAGGGATGTGGCGCGGCGGGACAAAGACCCAGCCTCTTGTACAGACAACGCGTACATAGGGAAGGAAGGAGAGGCTGTAATGTTACAGTCACAGCTAGGGTGTGGAGAAAAGATCAACTGCACAGTGGGCTAAACAGCTGGCTTGTAATGCAGAACAAGGTCAGCCGAGTGGGTTAACTTCCCGTACCGGCCTCCCTGAACAGGCGCCGGAAAGTGGCGACTAGGGGCTTTTCAATGAAGTCGACTTGTGACAATAAGCGATTATTTACATTTACACTCGCGCATGGCGAGACCTGGCAGATGAGTATGCGGGGGTGGTCCTCGGGGGAGGAGGGGGAGGGGGGGGGATCCGACCCCAAGTGGGGAGGGCCCCCACGGTGGCCTGGCCCGCGATCGGGGCCTACCGATCTGCGGGCGGGCTGGTTCCGTGGGGGCCTATTTTACTCCGTGTCGGGCCCCTGTAGCGCTCCGCCATATTGCCCGGGGGCCGGCGCGGAAATGAGACGGCCGGTCGGCGCAAGCGCGAGATCACGCCGGCTGGAGCGGCGCCAACCCCTCCGGCGTCCACCTAGCCCCCTGGACAGGTGAGAATTCCTCACCTGGGAGGGCCGTTGACGCTGGAGTCGTTGGCGCTGTTTCTCCCGCTGGCGCGGGGGGACATAGCCCCATTTTCACAGAATCTCGCCCAGTATGTCCGGGGTGCGTGGGGTCCTTCATTATGCTGCCTGCCTTTCCGAGGCAGCGGGAATTGTAGACAGAGTCAATGGATGGGAGGCTGGTTTGCGCGATGGACTGGGCGACATTCACGACCTTTTGTAGTTTCCTGCGGTCTTGGGCAGAGCAGGCTCCATACCAGGCTGCGATACAACCAGAAAGAATGCTTTCTATGGTGCATCTGTAGAAGTTGGTGAGTGAGGGCAGCACGGTGGCGCAGTGGGTTAGCCCTGCTGCCTCACGGCGCCTGGGTCCCGGGTTCGATCCCGGCTCTGGGTCACTGTCCGTGTGGAGTTTCCACATTCTCCCCGTGTCTGCGTGGGTTTCGCCCCCACAACCCAAAGATGTGCAGGGCAGGTGGATTGGCCACGCTAAATTGCCCCTTAATTGTTAAAAATGAATTGGGTGCTCTAAAGTTCAATAAATAAATAAAAGTTGGTGAGAGTCGTCGGTGACATACCGAATTTCCGTGGTCTTCTGATAAAGTTGGTGGGCTTGCTTAACTATAGTGGAGGGATGGGGGGACCAGGACAGGCAGTTGGTGATCTGTAAACCCAAAAACGTCGAGCTCTCGATCCTTTCTACTTCGTTACCATAGATGTAGACAGGAGCATGTTCTCCACTACGCTTCCTGAAGTCAATGACAATCTCCTTCGTTTTGTGGACATTGAGGGAGAGATTATTGTCGTTGAGGTGAGTGTTACCTGTCCCAGTCTCACTGTGGATTGAGGTGAGTGTTACCTGTCCCAGTCTCACTGTGGATTGAGGTGAGTGTTACCTGTCCCAGTCTCACTGTGGATTGAGGTGAATGTTTCCTGTCCCAGTCTCACTGTGGATTGAGGTGAATGTTTCCTGTCCCAGTCTCACTGTGGATTGAGGTGAGTGTTTCCTGTCACAGTCTCACTGTGGATTGAGGTGAGTGTTTCCTGTCCCAGTCTCACTGTGGATTGAGGTGAGCGTTACCTGTCCCAGTCTCACTGTGGATTGAGGTGAGTGTTACCTGTCACAGTCTCACTGTGGATTGAGGTGAGTGTTACCTGTCACAGTCTCACTGTGGATTGAGGTGAGTGTTACCTGTCCCAGTCTCACTGTGGATTGAGGTGTTACCTGTCCCAGTCTCACTGTGGATTGAGGTGAGTGTTACCTGTCCCAGTCTCACTGTGGATTGAGGTGAGTGTTACCTGTCCCAGTCTCACTGTGGATTGAGGCGAGTGTTACCTGTCCCAGTCTCACTGTGGATTGAGGTGAGTGTTATCTGTCCCAGTCTCACTGTGGATTGAGGTGAGTGTTACCTGTCCCAGTCTCACTGTGGATTGAGGTGAGTGTTACCTGTCACAGTCTCACTGTGGATTGAGGTGAGTGTTACCTGTTCCAGTCTCACGGTGGATTGAGGTGAGTGTTACCTGACCCAGTCTGACTGTGGATTGAGGTGAGTGTTACCTGTCCCAGTCTCACTGTGGATTGAGGTGAGTGTTACCTGTCACAGTCTCACTGTGGATTGAGGTGAGTGTTACCTGTCCCAGTCTCACGGTGGATTGCGGTGAGTGTTATCTGTCCCAGTCTCACTGTGGATTGAGGTGAGTGTTACCTGTCCCAGTCTCACTGTGGATTGAGGTGAGTGTTACCTGTCCCAGTCTCACTGTGGATTGAGGTGAGTGTTACCTGTCCCAGTCTCACTGTGGATTGAGGTGAGTGTTACCTGTCCCAGTCTCACTGTGGATTGAGGGGAGTGTTACCTGTCCCAATCTCACTGTGGATTGAGGTGAGTGTCACCTGTCCCAGTCTCACTGTGGATTGAGGTGTTACCTGTCCCAGTCTCACTGTGGATTGAGGTGAGTGTTACCTGTCCCAGCCTCACTGTGGATTGAGGTGAGTGTTACCTGTCACAGTCTCACTGTGGATTGAGGTGTTACCTGTCCCAGTCTCACTGTGGATTGAGGTGAGTGTTACCTGTCCCAGTCTCACTGTGGATTGAGGTGAGTGTTACCTGTCCCAGTCTCACTGTGGATTGAGGTGAGTGTTACCTGTCACAGTCTCACTGTGGATTGAAGTGAGTGTTACCTGTCCCAGTCTCACTGTGGATTGAGGTGAGTGTTACCTGTCCCAGTCTCACTGTGGATTGAGGCGAGTGTTACCTGTCCCAGTCTCACTGTGGATTGAGGTGAGTGTTATCTGTCCCAGTCTCACTGTGGATTGAGGTGAGTGTTACCTGTCCCAGTCTCACTGTGGATTGAGGTGAGTGTTACCTGTCACAGTCTCACTGTGGATTGAGGTGAGTGTTACCTGTTCCAGTCTCACGGTGGATTGAGGTGAGTGTTACCTGACCCAGTCTGACTGTGGATTGAGGTGAGTGTTACCTGTCCCAGTCTCACTGTGGATTGAGGTGAGTGTTACCTGTCCCAGTCTCACTGTGGATTGAGGTGAGTGTTACCTGTCCCAGTCTCACTGTGGATTGAGGTGAGTGTTACCTGTCCCAGTCTCACTGTGGATTGAGGTGAGTGTTACCTGTCACAGTCTCACTGTGGATTGAGGTGAGTGTTACCTGTCCCAGTCTCACGGTGGATTGCGGTGAGTGTTATCTGTCCCAGTCTCACTGTGGATTGAGGTGAGTGTTACCTGTCCCAGTCTCACTGTGGATTGAGGTGAGTGTTACCTGTCCCAGTCTCACTGTGGATTGAGGTGAGTGTTACCTGTCCCAGTCTCACTGTGGATTGAGGTGAGTGTTATCTGTCCCAGTCTCACTGTGGATTGAGGGGAGTGTTACCTGTCCCAATCTCACTGTGGATTGAGGTGAGTGTCACCTGTCCCAGTCTCACTGTGGATTGAGGTGTTACCTGTCCCAGTCTCACTGTGGATTGAGGTGAGTGTTACCTGTCCCAGCCTCACTGTGGATTGAGGTGAGTGTTACCTGTCACAGTCTCACTGTGGATTGAGGTGTTACCTGTCCCAGTCTCACTGTGGATTGAGGTGAGTGTTACCTGTCCCAGTCTCACTGTGGATTGAGGTGAGTGTTACCTGTCCCAGTCTCACTGTGGATTGAGGTGAGTGTTACCTGTCACAGTCTCACTGTGGATTGAAGTGAGTGTTACCTGTCCCAGTCTCACTGTGGATTGAGGTGAGTGTTACCTGTCCCAGTCTCACTGTGGATTGAGGTGAGTGTTACCTGTCCCAGTCTCACTGTGGATTGAGGTGAGTGTTACCTGTCCCAGTCTCACTGTGGATTGAGGTGAGTGTTACCTGTCCCAGTCTCACTGTGGATTGAGGTGAGTGTTACCTGTCCCAGTCTCACTGTGGATTGAGGTGAGTGTTACCTGTCCCAGTCTCACTGTGGATTGAGGTGTTACCTGTCCCAGTCTCACTGTGGATTGAGGTCAATGTCACCTGTCCCAGTCTCACTGTGGATTTAGGTGAGTGTTACCTGTCCCAGTCTCACTGTGGATTGAGGTGAGTGTTACCTGTCCCAGTCTCACTGTGGATTGAGGTGAGTGTTACCTGTCCCAGTCTCACTGTGGATTGAGGTGTTACCTGTCCCAGTCTGACTGTGGATTGAGGTGAGTGTTACCTGTCCCAGTCTCACTGTGGATTGAGGTGAGTGTTACCTGTCCCAGTCTCACTGTGGATTGAGGTGAGTGTTACCTGTCCCAGTCTCACTGTGGATTGAGGTGAGTGTTATCTGTCCCAGTCTCACTGTGGATTGAGGTGAGTGTTACCTGTCCCAGTCTCACTGTGGATTGAGGTGAGTGTTACCTGTCCCAGTCTCACTGTGGATTGAGGTGAGTGTTACCTGTCACAGTCTCACTGTGGATTGAGGTGAGTGTTACCTGTTCCAGTCTCACGGTGGATTGAGGTGAGTGTTACCTGTCCCAGTCTGACTGTGGATTGAGGTGAGTGTTACCTGTCCCAGTCTCACTGTGGATTGAGGTGAGTGTTACCTGTCACAGTCTCACTGTGGATTGAGGTGAGTGTTACCTGTCCCAGTCTCACGGTGGATTGCGGTGAGTGTTATCTGTCCCAGTCTCACTGTGGATTGAGGTGAGTGTTACCTGTCCCAGTCTCACTGTGGATTGAGGTGAGTGTTACCTGTCCCAGTCTCACTGTGGATTGAGGTGAGTGTTACCTGTCCCAGTCTCACTGTGGATTGAGGTGAGTGTTATCTGTCCCAGTCTCACTGTGGATTGAGGGGAGTGTTACCTGTCCCAATCTCACTGTGGATTGAGGTGAGTGTCACCTGTCCCAGTCTCACTGTGGATTGAGGTGTTACCTGTCCCAGTCTCACTGTGGATTGAGGTGAGTGTTACCTGTCCCAGCCTCACTGTGGATTGAGGTGAGTGTTACCTGTCACAGTCTCACTGTGGATTGAGGTGTTACCTGTCCCAGTCTCACTGTGGATTGAGGTGAGTGTTACCTGTCCCAGTCTCACTGTGGATTGAGGTGAGTGTTACCTGTCCCAGTCTCACTGTGGATTGAGGTGAGTGTTACCTGTCCCAGTCTCACTGTGGATTGAGGTGAGTGTTACCTGTCCCAGTCTCACTGTGGATTGAGGTGTTACCTGTCCCAGTCTCACTGTGGATTGAGGTGAGTGTTACCTGTCCCAGCCTCACTGTGGATTGAGGTGAGTGTTACCTGTCCCAGTCTCACTGTGGATTGAGGTGTTACCTGTCCCAGTCTCACTGTGGATTGAGGTGAGTGTTACCTGTCCAGTCGCACTGTGGATTGAGGTGAGTGTTACCTGTCGCAGTCTCACTGTGGATTGAGGGGAGTGTTACCTGTCCCAGTCTCACTGTGGATTGAGGTGAGTCTTACCTGTCTCAGTCTCACTGTGGATTGAGGTGAGTGTTACCTGTCCCAGTCTCACTGTGGATTGAGGTGAGTGTTACCTGTCCCAGTCTCACTGTGGATTGAGGTGAGTGTTACCTGTCCCAGTCTCACTGTGGATTGAGGTGAGTGTTACCTGTCCCAGTCTCACTGTGGATTGAGGTGAGTGTTACCTGTCCCATCTCACTGTGGATTGAGGTGTTACCTGTCCCAGTCTCACTGTGGATTGAGGTGAGTGTTACCTGTCCCAGTCTCACTGTGGATTGAGGTGAGTGTTACCTGTCCCAGTCTCACTGTGGATTGAGGGGAGTGTTACCTGTCCCAGTCTCACTGTGGATTGAGGTGAGTGTTACCTGTCCCAGTCTCACTGTGGATTGAGGTGAGTGTTACCTGTCCCAGTCTCACTGTGGATTGAGGTGAGTGTTACCTGTCCCAGTCTCACTGTGGATTGAGGTGAGTGTTACCTGTCCCAGTCTCACTGTGGATTGAGGTGAGTGTTACCTGTCCCATCTCACTGTGGATTGAGGTGTTACCTGTCCCAGTCTCACTGTGGATTGAGGTGAGTGTTACCTTTCCCAGTCTCACTGTGGATTGAGGTGAGTGTTACCTGTCACAGTCTCACTGTGGATTGAGGCGAGTGTTACCTGTCCCAGTCTCACTGTGGATTGAGGTGAGTGTTATCTGTCCCAGTCTCACTGTGGATTGAGGTGAGTGTTACCTGTCCCAGTCTGACTGTGGATTGAGGTGAGTGTCACCTGTCCCAGTCTCACTGTGGATTGAGGTGAGAGTTACCTGTCCCAGTCTCACTGTGGATTGAGGTGAGTGTTACCTGTCCCAGTCTCACTGTGGATTGAGGTGAGTGTTACCTGTCCCTGTCTCACTGTGGATTGAGGTGAGAGTTACCTGGGTCCCAGTCTCACTGTGGATTGAGGGGAGTGTTTCCTGTCCCTGTCTCACTGTGGATTGAGGTGAGTGTTACCTGTCCCAGTCTCACTGTGGATTGAGGTGTGTGTTACCTGTCCCAGTCTCACTGTGGATTGAGGTGAGTGTTACCTGTCCCAGTCTCACTGTGGATTGAGGTGAGTGTTACCTTTCCCAGACTCACTGTGGATTGAGGTGAGTGTTACCTGTCCCAGTCTCACGGTGGATTGAGGTGTTACCTGTCCCAGTCTCACTGTGGATTGAGGTGAGTGTTACCTGTCCTAGTCTCACTGTGGATTGAGGTGTTACCTGTCCCAGTCTCACTGTGGATTTAGGTGAGTGTTACCTGTCCCAGTCTCACTGTGGATTGAGGTGAGTGTTACCTGTCCCAGTCTCACTGTGGATTGAGGTGAGTGTTACCTGTCCCAGTCTCACTGTGGATTGAGGGGAGTGTTACCTGTCCCAGTCTCACTGTGGATTGAGGTGAGTGTTACCTGTCCCAGTCTCACTGTGGATTGAGGTGAGTGTTACCTGTCCCAGTCTCACTGTGGATTGAGGTGAGTGTTACCTGTCACAGTCTCACTGTGGATTGAGGTGAGTGTTACCTGTCCCAGTCTCACGGTGGATTGAGGTGAGTGTTACCTGTCCCAGTCTCACTGTGGATTGAGGTGAGTGTTACCTGTCCCAGTCTCACTGTGGATTGAGGTGAGTGTTACCTGTCCCAGTCTCACTGTGGATTGAGGTGAGTGTCACCTGTTCCAGTCTCACTGTGGATTAAGGTGGGCTCTTGCGTCTTGTCATCTCTGCTCAATGTTCCTGTTCTCCACATTCCTCAGCATGGTTTGCGGGACATTAACTCCGACATTAACCGATCTTACCCCTGTGTCTGCCCTGTGCTCGTGAAATTCACTCTTTCTACAAATGAAGTGGGGATCTGTTCATTGTCAGCTTCACGCAGACTGGAATAGAGACAAACAGATTGCATTGAAAACCCCCCTTACCTGTGAGATAGAGGAGCGTAGATTCTGTACAACACATAAAACAGAGCTGTGCACAGCACAAGAAAGGCCACGCGATTGTGTTTATTCCACTTGCACTGGAAGGAAGAATATATTTAGTTTAGCCAAGGTTTTCTGTTGTGATTGATCAATGATCTACGGAGTTGTTCCCTGACTTGGTTATAACGTTTCTGATACTGTCACGTCTCAGTTCCGTATTACATCCAAAGCACGATGCCTCTGACAATCACAAGTACAGAGGGAGGGCATTCGGCCCATCACATCGGCACCAGCTCTCCAAACGAGCATCGTGACTCAGTGGCGTTCCTCTCCCTTATCCCCGATTCCCTGCACATTGTTTCTGTTCAAATAATCATCTGAATGTCTCGATTGAACCTGGCTCCACCTCACTTCCAGGCCGCACATTCCAGACCCTGACCACTCGCTGTGTGAACCTGCCTCCACCTCACCGCCAGGCCGCACATTCCAGACCCTGACCACTCGCTGTGTGAACCTGCCTCCACCTCACCGCCAGGCCGCGCGTTCCAGAGTCCAAAGCACATCGCACTTCCTTCTTCGGCACATCATCTTCAATAAGGTCCCTCTCGTTCTGAATCCCTTCACGAGCAGGAACAGTTTCTCCCCGTCGACTCCCTCCAGCCCCTCATCAGTTTGAACATCTCGATCAAACCTCCTCCGTCTTCTTCTCGCCAAGGAGAATGGTCCCAACTCTCCAATCTCCCTCTCAGTCCTGTCTTTGCAGTGTTCGCCTGAAGCATATGATCACCATTCTCTGGAGGGGGTATTTGATCCACAATCTGCTGGCTCGGAATTGCAACTGGTACTGTCGGGAACTTTTTAAATCCTTGCCTGTCCTTCAACGTTGCCGATTTCAACACATCCCAGGGCTAATGTACTGGCCCAGGCCTCCCCTTGATGCTCTGTGGCATTGCCCGTGATGGGATTTTGATGGACTTCCCTGGCAACCAATCAACCCCATAGCAATCCCGGGGCTAAGTCTCCCTTAAGTTCATCTTAAGGAGGTCGATGGAAGGTTTCGCCCGGAGATGGAACCCGTTCATTGGCTTCTTCCGCAGGGGGAGCGGGGTGGCGGTTTAACAAGAAAAGGTGGAGGAAGCGAGGGTGCGGGGTATGGTAGTTGGTTCTGATATTTAGTTATGATGTGATTTCCTCTCTGTTTTCTTTTTCATCTCGTTTGTCGTTGATGCTTATTTATAAATGCCTTGATAAAAAAAATTAACAAAAAATATAGAACGCAAGTTTTTTCCTGTCAGAGTTATTGCTGCGAGAGCTTGGTGTAAAGATAATGGGGCTGGATTGTGATAGGTCGGTGTGGGTGTTGCGTGTTTTGTAGACCTCATCATGAAATGTCCGTCTCCTGATGTTTGTTTTGCTCGGGCGGGGTTGGTGAGGAATTTGTGAAATACTTCCCCGGCCCGTGTATTTTTGTCTTGCAACATTGGTCACAATCAGGTTCCTCCATTGAGTATGTCAATGGTTTACGCTGCAGGAGTTCGAGGTGTGTTGACATAGCAGGGCCCAGCTTGGAGGACAATTAAATTGGATATCCTTTATTAAAGATTTAGACATTTTAAAATCGTACAGCTGTCAAACCCCAGCTGTGTTTCAGTCTTGACCCAACAGCCAAGCTGCTGGAACACGCCCGGACCTGCCCCGTCAGTCGTCCATCCGGAGATAATCGATGCGATTGATCTGCATCGATCTATTGTCGAAAGCCAGGCCGGGAGCTCCCGCCCTCACCTTACCTGGTAACGGGGAACATGCGAGTAACGCCACTGGAGATGGACAGCTGGGGCAGGCCCAAGGGACCTGTCAATCGGATCATTGGACACCGAGACCCCCCCTCTCGATACCCCATTGGCAAAAGGCCACAGGAAGTGGGAAAAGGGCGCAAAGACATAGGGGGTTGTGGTGATACACCACTGTACTTCCCTACCATTGTACGTAGTATATAATAGTTGTGCGTAACGTGCCCTGTAATACTGTGTGTTGTACTGTAGCTCTGCAGAGGTTCGGTCACTGGTAGGTAACCCGACCTGGCCACGGAGAGCTCCGCCTTAGCCACTCCCCCGGGAGTTAGGTATAAGAACCTCTTCTGGGACAGCCCCCATTCTGTCTGGGGTCGTCTGTGTCGGGTAAGCCTCCCATGTAGTGTATTAAAGCCTGAGTTAAAGTCTCACATGTCTTTGTGGTTCTTGACGCTTAGTGCATCAGGGGTAAAAGTAGGCAATCCGGACCCCCTCGGCAGCGAAGATTCCGCCTGTAGGTGACCTTGACCAGACCAGGAAGGAATGAAGGAGTGTGTGTGTGTGTGTGTGTGTGTGTGTCTCTGAGTGTGCGCGCGAGTCTGAGTGTGTGTGTGTGAGTGAGTGAGTGAGTGTGTGGATGAGTGTGTGTGAGAGTGAGTGAGTGAGTGTGTGTGTGAGAGTGAGTGTGTGAGAGTGAGTGAGTGTGCGCGCGAGTCTGAGTGTGTGTGTGAATGAGTGTGTGCGTGTGTGAGTGAATGAGTGATTGAGTGAGTGTATGTGTGAGAGTGAGTGTGTGAGAGTGAGTGAGTGAGTGAGTGTCTGAGTGTGCATGCGAGTCTGAGTGTGTGTGTGACTGAGTGTGAGAGTGAGCGAGAGGGTGAGTGAGTGAGTGTGTGAAAGTGAGTGAGTGTGTGTGAGTGAGTGAGTGTGAGTGTGTGTGCATGTGTGTGTGTGTGAGTGAGTGAGTGTGTGAGAGTGTGTGTGTGAGTGACTGTGAGAGTGAGTGTGTGTGAGTAAGTGTGAGTGAGTGTGTGTGCATGTGTGTGCGTGTGAGTGAGTGAGTGTGTGTGAGAGTGAGTGTGAGTGTGTGTACGAGTGTGCGCGCGAGACTGAGTGTGTGTGTGAGAAAGTGAGAGTGTGTGTGTGAGTTATGTTTGTATGGGTGTGTTAATATGTGTGTGAGGGTGAGAGGGTGAGAGGGTGAGAGGGTGAGAGGGTGAGAGGGTGAGAGGGTGAGAGGGTGAGAGGGTGAGAGGGTGAGAGGGTGAGAGGGTGAGAGGGTGAGAGGGTGAGAGGGTGAGAGGGTGAGAGTGAGTGTAGTAGCAACAAACATTCCCGAGTGCATTTATGTGTATAAATTATGTTCCTTGTTCAAAATTCCAATAAGCTGCGAGAGACTTTGTCGATCTAACTGATTACACATTAACCGAGTTGAGGGAGTGAGCTCTAAATAAAAACCACTCTGAATCTGTGCCAAAGGTTAGAATAATGAAGGCAGTTCAGTCTCTCTCAGTCATCTCCCTGTATAATAATAATAATGATCTTTATTGTCACAAGTAGGCTTACTTTAACAGCGCAATGAAGTTACTGTGAAAAGCCCCTAGTCACCACATTCCGGCGCCTGTTCGGGTACACAGAGGGAGAATTCAGAATGTCCAATTCACCCAACAGCACATCTTTGGACTGTGGGAGGAAACCGGAGCGCCCGGAGGAAACCCACGCAGACACGGGGAGAACGTGCAGACTCCGCACAGACAGTGACCCAAGCCGGGAATCGAACCCGGGACCCTTCCTCTGGGCAATCATCGGGCAGAAGCGATTTAAGTTACTGGTTTTACTCTGATAGTTACTCCGAAAGGTGTGCATGGAACAATTTCTAATCCCAGTCCAGCCCTGCACGGGATGCCCCACAGCCCCCCCCCCCCCCTCCCCTCCCCCCACCCCCCACCACTCTCTCTCTCGGTCCAAACCCATCCCGCTGCCATCGGGAACGTCGGGGGCTTCGGAATCCCAGCGTGGGTGATTTCCCCCCGGGTCGCTATCCACTGGAGAACGGCCACTCCCAGGAGGCGAGGCGGGGGGGGGGGGGGGGGCGATAAGTCCTCGAACCAAAATCAGGATTGGAGCTCTTTTGGATTTAATATTGTGCAACGAGGGTGGTTTGCATCAATAGTTTAGGCTTGCGTGTGGGGAGGGCTGACCGCAGAGTTTGTGGTGGGGCAACAATTGATGTTGCTGTGAGTAGTGATGTGCATAGTCTCAGATTACAGCAGGATAGAGGCGGGCTGGTCAGGTGGGCTGACCAGTGGCAAATGCAGTTCAATGGGGATAAGTGTGATGTGATGTATTTGGGCAGGACAAACAAGACGCGCCCCTTAAGGTAGCAGAGCCGGTGGAGACAGTGGTTAAGAAGGCAGATGGTATACTTGCCTTTATTAGCCGAGGCAGCGAGTTTAGGAGCAGGGAGGTTACGCTGAAACTGTATAAAACGTATTGGGCCGCTCGCGCCCGGGCACAGCTGGCGCCATGTTGTACGGCGCGACCCCTGCAGGTCGTCGCCATGCACTTGCCCAGCCGCCGGCCACCGGCAATTCCCCGGCCGTTTTTGCCGCAGGAGCCGCGAGTTTTATCTGTCCCCGTTGCCGGCCCCTCACCGGTCCCGGAATCGGCGCGGGGCCGGTGCCGATTCTGCCGCAGTTTCCGTGCTGGGGGTCGGCACTTAGCTGCACAAACGGAGAATCCAGACCAATAGCTTGAGGGTGAGGGGTGACAGATTTTAAACCGCGATGAGGAGAAATTACTTCTCCGAAACGGTCGTGAATCTGGGGAATTCGCTACCCCAGAGTGCGGTGCATGCTGGGACAGTCCGTAAATTTAAGGAGGAGTTGGACAGATTTTTAATTGGGAATGGGTTGAAGGGTTGTGGAGAACGGGCAGGACGGGGGAGTTGAGGCCAGGATGGGAGCAGCCAGGATCGTGTGGAATGGCGAAAGCGGGATCGAGGAGCTGAATTGCCCAATCCCGCTCCTAGTTCCCATGTTGGGATGAGCAATTTCTGAGGTTAGAGAGAGGAGTGAGGACAGATAAGTGTTGGGTGGAACGGTAGCCCAGTGGTTAGCACTGTGGCTTCACAGCTCTAGGGTCCCGGGTTCGATTCCCGGCTTGGGTCACTGTCTGTGCGGAGTCTGCACGTTCTCCCCGTGTGTGTGTGTGGGGGTTTACTCCGGGTGCTCCGGTTTCCTCCCACAGTCCAAAGATGTGCAGGTTAGGTGGATTGGCCGCGATAAATTGTCCCTTCGTGTCCAAAACGTCAGGTGGGGTTACTGGGTTCTGGGGATAGGGTGGAGGTGTGAGCTTGGGTAGGGTGCTCTTTCCAAGAGCCTGTGCAGACTCGATGGGCTGAATGGCCTCCTTCTGCACTGTAAATTCAAGGCTGTGCCCCACCGCAGAACTACTGTTTGGGGAACTATGGATTACTCCCACCGGGTCCCTGGCGCTGTGAGGCAGCAGTGCTAACCGCTGCGCCACCATCGACTGACGTAAAACCCCAGTTGGATCGCTTCTCGCCCTTCTGGCTCAGAGCTGGTATGTCTCTCTTGTGGGGACCATGAATTGGATTCAATTTGAATTGGTTTTTGGAGCAGGCGAGGAGCTGGATTCAGGGTTCGCCCCTGACCCACACTCTGAGCCCCGGCTTGGCAACTCCGAAAAAGTCATAAAAAATAAATAAATAAAAATAAAACCCCAGCTGGTTCACTACTGCCCCTTCGGGGAAGGAAATCTGCCGTCCTTACCCGGTCTGGCCTACCTGGGACTCCAGACCTCCACACAGCGACGTACACAGGCAGGGTGGGCTGCTGAGTGACAAATGGAATTCAGTCCGGATAAGCATGATGTTAAATGCCCCTGAAATAGCCAAGCGAGGCACCCGGTTCAAAGGGCGATTAGAGATGGGATTACTGATGGCAGGAGAGCTCCAAGGCGTGGTCTTGTTCCAGGTGGCAGGCTGGGGACAGTTCCAGTCCCCAGGGTCAGCATGTGTGCAGGAAGTGTCTCCGGTTACAGCTGCTGGAAGCTCGGGTTTCAGAGCAGGAGCGGCGGCTGGGGACACTGGAGCATCCGCGAGTCGGAGAGCATCGTGGATAGCACGTATAGAGAGGTCACACAGCAGGCGCAGACTCCGCAGGCAGGAAGGGAATCGGTGACCACCAGGCAGGGCAAGAGAGTGAAGCAGGGAGTGCAGGAGTCTCCTGTGGCCATTCCCCTGCAAAACAGATATACCGCTTGGGATACTGTTGAGGGGACTGGCCTCTCCGGGGAAAACAGCAACAGCCAAACTCGTGGCACCTTGATTGGTTCTGCTGCAGAGGGGAGGGGTGATAAGTGTGACAGTGCAATAGTTATCGGGGATTCAATTGCAAGGGGAATAGACAGGCGTTCCTGTGGCCACAAACGAGACTCCAGGATGGTATGTTGCCCCCCTGGTGCCAGGGTCAAGGATGTCTCGGAGCGGGTACAGGACATTCTGGAGGGGGAGGGTGAACAGCCAGTGGCCGTGGTACACATCGATACAAACGACATAGGTAAAAATAGGAAGAGGTCCTAAAAGCAGAATACAGGGAGCTCGGAAGGAAATTAAGAAATCGGACCGCAAAGGTAGTGATCTCAGGATTAGTACCGGGGCCACGTGCTGGTCAGAGTAGAAATGACAGGATGCATAGGATGAATACGTGACTGAAGGGATGGTGTCAGGGGGAGGGTTTCAGGTTCCTGGGGCATTGGGACAGGTTCTGGGGGAGGTGGGACCTGTACAAACTGGACGGGTTACACCTGGGCAGGACAGGAACTGATGTCCTAGGGGGGGTGTTTGCTAGAGCTGTTGGGGAGGGTTTAACCTAATGTGGCAGGGGGATGGGAACCGATGCAGGAAGTTGGAAGGTAGTAAAACAGGGACAGAAACAAAAGGCAGTAAGGGGGAAAGTGTAAGGCAGAGAAGCCAGAGTCAAAAATCAAAAAGGGCGACAGTACAAGGTACAGTGACTGAGGGGAGCTCAGTGAATAGGACCTGGAATACTAAAAGGAATAAAACAGGAAGTGAAAACATGAATGGTAAGCGACGCGGCAGGTTGTTACATGAAGATATGGGTTCAACGACAAGGAAAATTAGGAGAAAGGTTAAGAGGAAATATAACTGAGGAGAGGTTACTGATCGAGGTGTTAAGATTCAGAACAGAGGTAAAAAAGCCAACATAAGTGTACTTTACCTGAATGCTCGTAGTATTCGGAATAAGGTGAATGAGTTGATGGCGCAAATCATCGTGAATGACTATGATTTAGTGGCCATTACTGAAACATGGTTAAAGGATGGTCACGACTGGGAATTAAATATCCAAGCGTATCAGACTATACGAAAGGACAGAGTGGATGGTAAGGGAGGTGGTGTAGCTCTGTTATTTAAGGATGACATCCGGGCAATAGTAAGGGATGACATTGGTGCGATGGAGGATAAGGTTGAATCCATTTGGGTGGAAATCAGGAATAGTAAGGTGAAAAAGTCACTGATAGGAGTAGTCTACAGGCCACAAAATAGTAACAGGATGGCGGGGCAGGCAATAAACAAAGAAATTACTGATGCATGTAGAAATGGTACAGCAGTTATCATGGGGGATTTTAATCTACATGTCGATTGGTTTAACCAGGTCGGTCAAGGCAGCCTTGAGGAGGAGTTTATAGAATGTGTCCACGATAGTTTCCTCGAACAGTATGTAATGGAACCTACGAGGGAACAAGCGGTCCTAGATCTGGTCCTGTGTAATGAGACAGGATTGATTAATGGTCTCATAGTTAGGGATCCTCTCGGAAGGAGCGATCACAATATGATGCAGTTTAAAATACAGATGGAGGGTGAGACGGTAAAATCAAACACTAGTGTTTTGTGCTTAAACAAAGGGGATTACAATGGAATGAGAGAAGAACTAGCTAAGGTAGACTGGGAGCAAAGACTTTATGGTGAAACAGTTGAGGAACAGTGGAGAACCTTCCAAGCGATTTTTCACAGTGCTCAGCAAAGGTTTATACCAACAAAAAGGAAGGACGGTAAAAAGAGGAAAAATCGACCGTGGATATCTAAGGAAATAAGGAAGAGTATCAAATTGAAGGAAAAAGCATACAAAGTGGCAAAGATCAGTGGGAGACGAGAGGACTGGGAAAACTTTACGGGGCAACAGAAAGCTACTAAAAAAGCTATAAAGAAGAGTAACATAGATTATGAGAGTAAACTTGCTCAGAATATAAAAACAGTTAGTAAAAGTTTCTACAAACATATAAAACAAAAAAGAGTGGCTAAGGTAAATATTGGTCCTTTAGAGGATGAGAAGGGAGATTTAATAATGGGAGATGAGGAAATGGCTGAGGAACTGAACAGGTTTTTTGGGTCGGTCTTCACAGTGGAAGACACAAATAACTTGCCAGTGACTGATAGAAATGAGGCTATGAGAGGTGAGGACCTTGAGATGATTGTTATCACTAAGGAGGTAGTGATATTTTACAGAAATTACAGTGCAGAAGGAGGCCATTCGGCCCATCGAGTCTGCACCAGCTCTTGGAAAGAGCACCCTACCCAAGGTCAACACCTCCACCCTATCCCCATAACCCAGTAACCCTACCCAACACTAGGGGAAATTTTGGACACTAAGGGCAATTAATCATGGCCAATCCACCTAACCTGCACATCTTTGGACTGTGGGAGGAAACCGGAGCACCCGGAGGAAACCCACGCAGACACGGGGAGAACGTGCAGACTCCGCACAGACAGTGACCCAGCCGGGAATCGAACCTGGGACCCTGGAGCTGTGAAGCAATTGTGCTAACCACTGTGCTACCGTACTGATGGGCAAGCTATTGGGGCTAAAGGTAGACAAGTCTCCTGGGCCTGATGGAATGCATCCCAGAGTGCTAAAAGAGATGGCTAGGAAAATTGCAAATGCACTAGTGATAATTTACCAAAATTCACTAGACTCTGGGGTGGTCCCGGGGGATTGGAAATTAGCAAACGTGACACCACTGTTTAAAAAAGGAGGTAGGCAGAAAGCGGGTAATTATAGGCCAGTGAGCTTAACTTCGGTAGTAGGGAAGATGCTGGAATCTATCATTAAGGAGGAAGTAGCGAGGCATCTGAATGGAAATTGTCCCATTGGCAGACGCAGCATGGGTTCATAAAGGGCAGGTCGTGCCTAACTAATTTAGTGGATTTTTTTGAGGACATTAACAGTGCGGTAGATAACGGGGAGCCAATGGATGTGGTATATCTGGATTTCCAGAAAGCCTTTGACAAGGTGCCACACAAAAGATTGCTGCATAAGATAAAGATGCATGGCATTAAGGGGAAAGTAGTAGCATGGATAGAGGATTGGTTAATTAATAGAAAGCAAAGAGTGGGGATTAATGGGTGTTTCTCTGGTTGGCAATCAGTAGCTAGTGGTGTCCCTCAGGGATCAGTGTTGGGCCCACAACTGTTCACAATTTACATAGATGATTTGGAGTTGGGGACCAAGGGCAATGTGTCCAAGTTTGCAGACAACACTAAGATAAGTGGTAAAGCAAAAAGTGCAGAGGATACTGGAAGTCTGCAGAGAGATTTGGATCGGCCAAGTGAATGGGCTAGGGTCTGGCAGATGGAATTCAATGTTGACAAATGTGAGGTTATCCATTTTGGTAGGAATAACAGCAAACGGGATTATTATTTAAATGATAAAATATTAAAACATGCTGCTGTGCAGAGAGACCTGGGTGTGCTAGTGCATGAGTCGCAAAAAGTTGGTTTACAGGTGCAACAGGTGGTTAAGAAGGCAAATGGAATTTTGTCCTTCATTGCTAGAGGGATGGAGTTTGGGACTAGGGAGGTTATGCTGCAATTGTATAAGGTGTTAGCGAGGCCACACCTGGAGTATTGTGTTCAATTTTGGTCTCCTTACCTGGGGAAGGACGTACTGGCGCTGGAGGGTGTACATAGGAGATTCACTAGGTTAATCCCAGAGCTGAAGGGATTGGATTACAAGGAGAGATTGAGCAGACTGGGACTGTACTCAGAATTTAGAAGGATGAGGGGGGATCTTATAGAAACATATAAAATTATGAAGGGAATAGATAGGATAGATGCGGGCAGGTTGTTTCCACTGGCGGGTGAAAGCAGAACTCGGGGGCATAGCCTCAAAATAAGGGGAAGTAGATTTAGGACTGAGTTTAGGAGGAACTTCTTCACCCAAAGGGTTGTGAATCTATGGAATTCCTTGCCCAGTGAAGCAGTCGAGGCTCCTTCATTAAACGTTTTTAAGATAAAGATAGATAGTTTTTTGAAGAATAAAGGGATTAAGGGTTATGGTGTTCGGGCCGGAAAGTGGAGCTGAGTCCACAAAAGATCAGCCATGATCTCATTGAATGGTGGAGCAGGCTCGAGGGGCCAGATGGCCGACTCCTGTTCCTAGTTTTGTGAGTGTGTCAGTACGAGCGTGTCAGTGTGTGTGTGTGAGAGTGTGTGCGCGTGTGTCAGTGTGAGTGTGTCAATGGGAGTGTGTCAGTGTGAGCGTGTGAGTGTGTCAGTACGAGTGTGTCAGTGTGTGTGTGAGTGTGCGAGTGTGTCAGTGCGTGTGTCAGTGGGAGTGTGTCAGTGTGTGTGTGAGAGTGTGTGCGAGTGTGTCAGTGTGAGTGTCAGTGTGAGTGTGTCACTACGAGTGTGTCAGTGTGTGTGTGTGTGTGTGAGTGTGTGTGCGAGCATGTCAGTGTGAGTGTGTCAGTGTGAGTGTGTCAGTGTGAGTGTGTCACTACGAGTGTGTCAGTGTGTGTGTGTGTGAGAGTGTGCGTGCATGTCAATGTGAGTGTGTCAGTGTGAGTGTGTCAGTACGAGTGTGTCAGTGTGTGAGTGTGTGAGAGAGTGTGTGCGAGTGTGTCAGTGTGTGTGTTGGTACGAGTGTGTCAGTGTGAGTGTGTCAGTACGAGTGTGTCAGTGTGTGTGTGAGAGTGTGTGCGAGTGTGTCAGTGTGAGTGTGTTGGTACGCGTGTGTCAGTGGGTGTGTGCGAGTGTGTCAGTGCGGGTGTGTCAGTGTGACAGTGCGAGTGTGTCAGTGCGAGTGTGTCAGTGCGAGTGTGGATAAGGAGGTGGAGTAAAAGGAGAATTTGCTGTAGCGGAGATGCCCCTGCAGTTAAATAGCCACTTACCCTCCACTCAGTTCCAGAGATAAGCGGCAGTGTGAAGCGGCAGAGTGTCGCAGCAGTGCCCCCCCCCCGCCCCCCTCCCTCACTGTGGAATCATCCGGAAGCTGTAGGGGTGAGCGGATTGAATCGGGTTGTACTGAGCTGGCCTCCAGCAAGATTCAAACCTTAATTCGATTGTGCTAATTGCCAACTGCACCGAGTCTATTAGTGAGGGGAGGGCAGCTGGGGGGGGATTCGAACCGGTGACATTCCTGCTCAGGGCTGTCTGGGAGAGCGAGCAGTCTCCTGACCCTCTCCGTCAAGATGAAATTCACTCTGGCTCTCTCCATATTCCTCCTGGCCCTTCCCATCGGTAAGTCAACTGAATCAGAGCAGGAGGCAGGATCGAGGGACAGGGCGGAACTCTCTCTCTCTCTGTCTCACTCTCTCTGTCTCTCTCTCTCTCTGTCTCTCTCTCTCTCTCTGTGTCTCACTCTCACTATCTCTCACTCTCTGTGTCTCACTCTCTGTCTCTCACTCTCTGTGTCTCACTCTCTCTGTGTCTCACTCTCTGTGTCTCACTCTCTGTGTCTCACTCTCTCTGTGTCTCACTCTCTGTGTCTCACTCTCTCTGTGTCTCACTCTCTGTGTCTCACTCTCTCTGTGTCTCACTCTCTCTGTGTCTCACTCTCTGAGTCTCACTCTCTGTGTCTCACTCTCTGTGTCTCTCACTCTGTGTCTCTCACTCTCTGTGTCTCACTCTCTCTGTGTCTCACTCTCTCTGTGTCTCACTCTCTCTGTGTCTCTCTCTCTCTGTCTCTCACTCTCTCTGTGTCTCACTCTCTGTGTCTCACTCTCTGTGTCTCTCTCTCTGTGTCTCACTCTCTCTGTGTCTCACTCTCTCTGTGTCTCACTCTCTGTGTCTCTCACTCTCTGTCTCTCACTCTCTGTCTCTCACTCTCTGTCTCTCACTCTCTGTCTCTCACTCTCTGTGTCTCTCTCTCTGTGTCTCACTCTCTGTGTCTCACTCTCTCTGTGTCTCACTCTCTCTGTGTCTCACTCTCTCTGTGTGTCTCTCTCTCTGTGTGTCTCTCTCTCTGTGTCTCACTCTCTCTGTGTCTCACTCTCTCGGTGTCTCACTCTCTGTGTCTCACTCTCTGTGTCTCACTCTCTGTGTCTCACTCTCTGTGTCTCACTCTCTGTCTCTCTCTCTGTGTCTCTCTCTCTCTGTGTCTCACTCTCTGTGTCTCACTCTCTGTGTCTCACTCTCTGTCTCTCACTCTCTGTCTCTCACTCTCTGTCTCTCACTCTCTGTGTCTCACTCTCTGTGTCTCACTCTCTGTGTCTCTCACTCTCTGTGTCTCTCTCTCTCTGTGTCTCACTCTCTGTGTCTCACTCTCTGTGTCTCACTCTCTGTGTCTCACTCTCTCTGTGTCTCACTCTCTGTGTCTCTCTCTCTGTGTCTCACTCTCTCTGTGTCTCACTCTCTCTGTGTCTCTCTCTCTCTGTGTCTCTCTCTCTCTGTGTCTCTCTCTCTCTGTGTCTCTCTCTCTCTGTGTCTCACTCACTGTGTCTCACTCTCTGTGTCTCACTCTCTGTGTCTCTCTCTCTCGGTGTCTCACTCTCTCTGTGTCTCTCTCTCTCTGTGTCTCTCTCTCTCTGTGTCTCTCTCTCTCTGTGTCTCACTCTCTGTGTCTCACTCTCTCTGTGTCTCACTCTCTGTGTCTCTCTCTCTGTGTCTCACTCTCTCTGTGTCTCTCACTCTCTGTGTCTCACTCTCTGTGTCTCACTCTCTCTGTGTCTCACTCTCTCTGTGTCTCACTCTCTCTGTGTCTCACGCTCTGTCTCACTCTCTCTCTGTCTCACTCTCTCTGTGTCTCTCTCTCTCTGTGTCTCTCACTCTCTGTGTCTCTCTCTCTGTGTCTCACTCTCTGTGTCTCACTCTCTCTGTGTCTCACTCTCTCTGTGTCTCACTCTCTCTGTGTCTCACTCTCTGTCTCACTCTCTGTGTCTCACTCTCTCTGTGTCTCACTTTCTCTGTGTCTCACTCTCTGTCTCACTCTCTCTGTGTCTCACTCTCTCTGTGTCTCACTCTCTGTGTGTCTCTCTCTCTGTGTCTCTCTCTCTCTGTGTCTCTCACTCTCTGTGTCTCACTCTCTGTGTCTCACTCTCTGTATCTCTCACTCTCTCTGTGTCTCTCACTCTCTGTGTCTCACTCTCTGTGTCTCACTCTCTGTGTCTCTCACTCTCTGTGTCTCTCTCTCTCTGTCTCACTCTGTGTCTCACTCTCTGTGTCTCACTCTCTGTGTCTCACTCTCTGTGTCTCACTCTCTGTATCTCACTCTCTGTGTCTCACTCTCTGTGTCTCACTCTCTCTGTGTCTCACTCTCTCTGTGTCTCACGCTCTGTCTCACTCTCTCTCTGTCTCACTCTCTCTGTGTCTCTCTCTCTCTGTGTCTCTCACTCTCTGTGTCTCTCTCTCTGTGTCTCACTCTCTGTGTCTCACTCTCTCTGTGTCTCACTCTCTCTGTGTCTCACTCTCTCTGTGTCTCACTCTCTGTCTCACTCTCTGTGTCTCACTCTCTCTGTGTCTCACTTTCTCTGTGTCTCACTCTCTGTCTCACTCTCTCTGTGTCTCACTCTCTCTGTGTCTCACTCTCTGTGTGTCTCTCTCTCTGTGTCTCTCTCTCTCTGTGTCTCTCACTCTCTGTGTCTCACTCTCTGTGTCTCACTCTCTGTATCTCTCACTCTCTCTGTGTCTCTCACTCTCTGTGTCTCACTCTCTGTGTCTCACTCTCTGTGTCTCTCACTCTCTGTGTCTCTCTCTCTCTGTCTCACTCTGTGTCTCACTCTCTGTGTCTCACTCTCTGTGTCTCACTCTCTGTGTCTCACTCTCTGTGTCTCACTCTCTGTATCTCACTCTCTGTGTCTCACTCTGTGTCTCTCTCTCTCTGTCTCACTCTCTGTGTCTCACTCTCTGTATCTCACTCTCTCTGTGTCTCACTCTCTGTGTCTCACTCTCTGTGTCTCACTCTGTGTGTCTCTCACTCTCTCTGTGTCTCACTCTCTCTGTGTCTCACTCTCTCTGTGTCTCACTCTCTGTGTCTCACTCTCTGTGTGTCTCTCTCTCTGTGTCTCTCTCTCTCTGTGTCTCTCACTCTCTGTGTCTCACTCTCTGTGTCTCACTCTCTCTGTGTCTCACTCTCTGTGTCTCACTCTCTGTGTCTCACTCTCTGTATCTCACTCTCTGTATCTCTCACTCTCTCTGTGTCTCTCACTCTCTGTGTCTCACTCTCTGTGTCTCACTCTCTGTGTCTCTCACTCTCTGTGTCTCTCTCTCTCTGTCTCACTCTGTGTCTCACTCTCTGTGTCTCACTCTCTGTGTCTCACTCTCTGTGTCTCTCTCTCTGTGTCTCTCTCTCTGTGTCTCACTCTCTGTGTCTCACTCTCTCTGTGTCTCACTCTCTCTGTGTCTCACTCTCTCTGTGTCTCACTCTCTGTCTCACTCTCTCTGTGTCTCACTCTCTCTGTGTCTCACTTTCTGTGTCTCACTCTCTGTCTCACTCTCTCTGTGTCTCACTCTCTCTGTGTCTCACTCTCTCTGTGTCTCTCACTCTCTGTGTCTCACTCTCTGTGTCTCACTCTCTGTATCTCTCACTCTCTCTGTGTCTCTCACTCTCTGTGTCTCACTCTCTGTGTCTCACTCTCTGTGTCTCTCACTCTCTGTGTCTCTCTCTCTCTGTCTCACTCTGTGTCTCACTCTCTGTGTCTCACTCTCTGTGTCTCACTCTCTGTGTCTCACTCTCTGTGTCTCTCTCTCTGTCTCACTCTCTGTGTCTCACTCTCTGTATCTCACTCTCTCTGTGTCTCACTCTCTGTGTCTCACTCTCTGTGTCTCACTCTCTGTGTCTCACTCTGTGTGTCTCTCACTCTCTCTGTGTCTCACTCTCTCTGTGTCTCACTCTCTCTCTGTCTCACTCTCTCTCTGTCTCACTCTCTCTGTGTCTCACTCTCTCTGTGTCTCACTCTCTGTGTCTCACTCTCTGTGTGTCTCTCTCTGTGTCTCTCTCTCTCTGTGTCTCTCACTCTCTCTGTGTCTCTCACTCTCTGTGTCTCACTCTCTGTGTCTCACTCTCTGTGTCTCTCACTCTCTGTGTCTCTCTCTCTCTGTCTCACTCTGTGTCTCACTCTCTGTGTCTCACTCTCTGTGTCTCACTCTCTGTGTCTCTCTCTCTGTGTCTCACTCTGTGTCTCACTCTCTGTGTCTCACTCTCTGTATCTCACTCTCTCTGTGTCTCACTCTCTGTGTCTCACTCTCTGTGTCTCACTCTCTGTGTCTCTCACTCTCTCTGTGTGTCTCTCTCTCTGTCTCACTCTCTGTGCCTCACTCTCTCTGTGCCTCTCTCTGTGTCTCTCTCTCTCTGTCTCTCTCTCTGTGTCTCTCGCTCTCTGTGTCTCTCTCTCTGTGACTCACTCTCTCTGTGTCTCTCACTCTCTGTCTCTCACTCTCTCTGTGTCTCACTCTCTCTGTGTCTCACTCTCTGTGTCACTCTCTCTGTGTCTCACTCTCTCTGTGTCTCACTCTCTGTCTCACTCTCTCTCTGTCTCACTCTCTCTGTGTCTCTCTCTCTCTGTGTCTCTCACTCTCTGTGTCTCACTCTCTCTGTGTCTCACTCTCTCTGTGTCTCACTCTCTGTGTCACTCTCTCTGTGTCTCACTCTCTCTGTGTCTCACTCTCTGTCTCACTCTCTCTCTGTCTCACTCTCTCTGTGTCTCTCTCTCTCTGTGTCTCTCACTCTCTGTGTCTCACTCTCTCTGTGTCTCACTCTCTGTGTCACTCTCTCTGTGTCTCACTCTCTCTGTGTCTCACTCTCTGTGTCACTCTCTCTGTGTCTCACTCTCTCTGTGTCTCTCACTCTCTGTGTCTCACTCTCTGTGTCTCACTCTCTCTGTGTCTCACTCTCTGTGTCTCACTCTCTGTGTCTCACTCTCTGTATCTCTCACTCTCTCTGTGTCTCTCACTCTCTGTGTCTCACTCTCTGTGTCTCACTCTCTGTGTCTCTCACTCTCTGTGTCTCTCACTCTCTGTGTCTCACTCTCTGTGTCTCACTCTCTCTGTGTCTCTCTCTGTATCTCACTCTCTCTGTGTCTCACTCTCTCTGTGTCTCACTCTCTCTGTGTCTCACTCTCTGTGTCTCACTCTCTGTGTCTCACTCTCTGTGTCTCACTCTCTGTGTCTCTCACTCTCTCTGTGTCTCCCTCTCTGTCTCTCACTCTCTCTGTGTCTCACTCTCTCTGTCTCTCTCTCTGTGTCTCTCTCTGTGTCTCACTCTCTCTGTGTCTCACTCTCTGTGTGTCTCTCTCTGTGACTCACTCTGTGTCTCTCTCTCTGTGTCTCTCTCTCTGTGTCTCTCACTCTCTGTGTCTCTCTCTCTGTGTCTCACTCTCTCTGCGTCTCACTCTCTGTGTCTCTCTCTCTCTCTCTGTCTCACTCTGTGTCTCACTCTCTGTGTCTCACTCTCTCTGTGTCTCTCTCTCTCTCTGTCTCACTCTCTCTGTCTCACTCTCTCTGTGTCTCACTCTCTGTGTCTCTCTCTCTTTGTCTCACTCTGTGTCTCACTCTCTGTGTCTCACTCTCTGTGTCTCACTCTCTGTATCTCACTCTCTCTGTGTCTCACTCTCTGTGTCTCACTCTCTGTGTCTCACTCTCTGTGTGTCTCTCACTCTCTCTGTGTCTCTCTCTCTGTGTCTCACTCTCTGTGTCTCACTCTCTCTGTGTCTCTCTCTGTGTCTCTCTCTCTGTGTCTCTCACTCTCTGTGTCTCTCTCTCTGTGACTCACTCTCTCTGTGTCTCACTCTCTGTGTCTCTCACTCTCTGTCTCTCACTCTCTGTGTCTCACTCTCTGTGTCTCACTCTCTGTGTCTCACTCTCTCTGTGTCTCACTCTCTGTGTCTCTCTCTGTGTGTCTCACTCTCTGTGTCTCACTCTCTGTGTCTCTCACTCTCTGTCTCTCACTCTCTGTGTCTCACTCTCTCTGTGTCTCTCACTCTCTGTGTCTCACTCTCTCTGTGTCTCACTCTCTGTGTCTCACTCTCTGTCTCTCACTCTCTGTGTCTCACTCTCTCTGTGTCTCTCTCTCTGTGTCTCACTCTCTGTGTCTCACTCTCTCTGTGTCTCACTCTCTCTGTGTCTCTCTCTCTCTGTATCTCTCTCTCTCTGTGTCTCACTCTCTCTGTGTCTCACTCTCTGTGTCTCTCTATCTGTATCTCTCTCTCTGTATCTCTCTCTCTCTGTGTCTCACTCTCTCTGTGTCTCACTCTCTCTGTGTCTCTCTCTCTGTGTCTCTCTCTCTGTGTCTCTCTCTCTGTGTCTCTCACTCTCTCTGTGTCTCTCTCTCTCTGTGTCTCACTCTCTCTGTCTCTCTCTCTGTATCTCTCTCTCTCTGTGTCTCACTCTCTGTGTCTCACTCTCTGTGTCTCACTCTCTGTGTCTCTCTCTCTGTGTCTCTCTCTCTGTGTCTCACTCTCTCTGTGTCTCACTCTCTCTGTGTCTCTCTCTCTGTGTCTCACTCTCTCTGTGTCTCACTCTCTCTGTGTCTCACTCTCTGTGTCTCTCTCTCTGTATCTCTCTCTCTCTGTGTCTCACTCTCTCTGTGTCTCACTCTCTGTGTCTCTCTCTCTGTGTCTCTCTCTCTCTGTGTCTCTCTCTCTGTGTCTCTCACTCTCTGTGTCTCTCTCTCTGTGTCTCACTCTCTCTGCGTCTCACTCTCTGTGTGTCTCTCTCTCTCTCTGTCTCACTCTGTGTCTCACTCTCTGTGTCTCACTCTCTCTGTGTCTCTCTCTCTCTCTGTCTCACTCTCTGTGTCTCACTCTCTGTCTCTCACTCTCTGTCTCTCACTCTCTGTGTCTCACTCTCTCTGTGTCTCTCTCTCTGTGTCTCACTCTCTGTGTCTCACTCTCTGTGTCTCACTCTCTCTGTGTCTCACTCTCTCTGTGTCTCTCTCTCTCTGTATCTCTCTCTCTCTGTGTCTCACTCTCTCTGTGTCTCACTCTCTGTGTCTCTCTCTCTGTATCTCTCTCTCTGTATCTCTCGCTCTCTGTGTCTCACTCTCTCTGTGTCTCACTCTCTGTGTCTCACTCTCTGTGTCTCTCTCTCTGTGTCTCTCTCTCTGTGTCTCTCTCTCTGTGTCTCTCACTCTCTCTGTGTCTCTCTCTCTCTGTGTCTCACTCTCTCTGTCTCTCTCTCTGTATCTCTCTCTCTCTGTGTCTCACTCTCTGTGTCTCACTCTCTGTGTCTCACTCTCTGTGTCTCTCTCTCTGTGTCTCTCTCTCTGTGTCTCACTCTCTCTGTGTCTCACTCTCTCTGTGTCTCTCTCTCTGTGTCTCACTCTCTCTGTGTCTCACTCTCTGTGTCTCACTCTCTGTGTCTCTCTCTCTGTCTCACTCTCTCTGTGTCTCTCTCTCTGTGTCTCTCTCTCTGTGTCTCTCTCTCTGTGTCTCACTCTCTCTGTGTCTCACTCCCTCTGTGTCTCACTCTCTGTGTCTCACTCTCTATATCTCACTCTCTCTGTGTGTCTCTCTCTGTGTCTCACTCTCTCTGTGTGTCTCTCTCTCTGTGTCTCTCTCTCTGTGTCTCACTCTCTGTGTCTCACTCTCTGTATCTCACTCTCTCTGTGTCTCTCTCTCTGTGTCTCACTCTCTCTGTGTCTCTCACTCTCTGTGTCTCACTCTCTCTGTGTCTCTCTCTCTGTGTCTCACTCTCTGTGTCTCTCTCTCTGTGTCTCTCTCTCTGTGTCTCTCTCTCTGTGTCTCACTCTCTGTGTCTCACTCTGTGTCTCACTCTCTCTGTGTCTCTCACTCTCTCTGTGTCTCACTCTCTGTGTCTCTCACTCTCTGTGTCTCACTCTCTGTGTCTCTCTCTCTGTGTCTCTCTCTCTCTGTGTCTCTCTCTCTGTGTCTCTCTCTCTGTGTCTCTCACTCTCTGTGTCTCACTCTCTCTGTGTCTCACTCTCTCTGTGTCTCACTCTCTGTGTCTCTCTCTCTCTGTGTCTCACTCTCTGTGTGTCTCACTCTCTGTGTCTCACTCTCTGTGTCTCACTCTGTGTCTCTCACTCTCTCTGTGTCTCTCACTCTCTCTGTGTCTCACTCTCTGTGTCTCTCTCTCTGTGTCTCACTCTCTGTGTCTCTCTCTCTGTGTCTCACTCTCTCTGTGTCTCTCACTCTCTCTGTGTCTCACTCTCTCTGTGTCTCACTCTCTCTGTGTCTCTCTCTCTGTGTCTCTCTCTCTGTGTCTCTCTCTCTGTCTCTCACTCTCTCTGTGTCTCTCTCTCTCTGTGTCTCTCTCTCTCTGTGTCTCTCTCTCTGTGTCTCACTCTCTCTGTGTCTAACTCTCTCGGTGTCTCACTCTCTCTGTGTCTCACTCTCTGTGTCTCTCTCTCTGTGTCTCTCACTCTCTGTGTCTCACTCTCTCTGTCTCACTCTCTCTGTCTCACTCTCTGTGTCTCACTCTCTCTGTGTCTCACTCTCTGTGTCTCACTCTCTGTGTCTCACTCTCTCTGTGTTTCTCACTCTCTCTGTGTCTCACTCTCTGTGTCTCACTCTCTGTGTCTCACTCTCTGTGTCTCACTCTCTCTGTGTCTCACACTCTGTGTCTCACTCTCTGTGTCTCACTCTCTCTGTGTCTCACTCTCTCTGTGTCTCACTCTCTGTGTCTCACTCTCTCTGTGTCTCACTCTCTCTGTGTCTCACTCTCTGTGTCTCACTCTCTCTGTGTCTCACTCTCTCTGTGTCTCTCACTCTCTGTGTGTCTCTCTCTCTGTGTCTCTCTCTCTGTGTCTCACTCTCTGTGTCTCTCACTCTCTGTGTCTCTCTCTCTCTGTGTCTCTCTCTCTGTGTCTCACTCTCTGTGTCTCACTCTGTGTCTCTCTCTCTGTCTCTCTCTCTGTCTCTCTCTCTCTGTGTCTCTCTCTCTGTGTCTCTCTCTCTGTGTCTCTCACTCTCTGTGTCTCTCACTCTCTGTGTCTCACTCTCTCTATATCTCTCACTCTCTCTGTGTCTCTCTCTCTCTGTGTCTCTCTCTCTGTGTCTCTCTCTCTGTGTCTCTCACTCTCTGTGTCTCACTCTCTCTGTGTCTCACTCTCTCTGTGTCTCACTCTCTGTGTCTCTCTCTCTCTGTGTCTCACTCTCTGTGTCTCTCTCTCTCTGTGTCTCACTCTCTGTGTGTCTCACTCTCTGTGTCTCACTCTCTGTGTCTCACTCTGTGTCTCTCACTCTCTCTGTGTCTCTCACTCTCTCTGTGTCTCTCACTCTCTGTGTCTCACTCTCTCTGTGTCTCTCTCTCTCTGTGTCTCTCTCTCTCTGTGTCTCTCTCTCTCTGTGTCTCACTCACTGTGTCTCACTCTCTGTGTCTCACTCTCTGTGTCTCTCTCTCTCGGTGTCTCACTCTCTCTGTGTCTCTCTCTCTCTGTGTCTCTCTCTCTCTGTGTCTCTCTCTCTCTGTGTCTCACTCTCTGTGTCTCACTCTCTCTGTGTCTCACTCTCTGTGTCTCTCTCTCTGTGTCTCACTCTCTCTGTGTCTCTCACTCTCTGTGTCTCACTCTCTGTGTCTCACTCTCTCTGTGTCTCACTCTCTGTGTCTCACTCTCTCTGTGTCTCACGCTCTGTCTCACTCTCTCTCTGTCTCACTCTCTCTGTGTCTCTCTCTCTCTGTGTCTCTCACTCTCTGTGTCTCTCTCTCTGTGTCTCACTCTCTGTGTCTCACTCTCTCTGTGTCTCACTCTCTCTGTGTCTCACTCTCTCTGTGTCTCACTCTCTGTCTCACTCTCTGTGTCTCACTCTCTCTGTGTCTCACTTTCTCTGTGTCTCACTCTCTGTCTCACTCTCTCTGTGTCTCACTCTCTCTGTGTCTCACTCTCTCTGTGTCTCACTCTCTGTGTGTCTCTCTCTCTGTGTCTCTCTCTCTCTGTGTCTCTCACTCTCTGTGTCTCACTCTCTGTGTCTCACTCTCTGTATCTCTCACTCTCTCTGTGTCTCTCACTCTCTGTGTCTCACTCTCTGTGTCTCACTCTCTGTGTCTCTCACTCTCTGTGTCTCTCTCTCTCTGTCTCACTCTGTGTCTCACTCTCTGTGTCTCACTCTCTGTGTCTCACTCTCTGTATCTCACTCTCTGTGTCTCACTCTGTGTCTCTCTCTCTCTGTCTCACTCTCTGTGTCTCACTCTCTGTATCTCACTCTCTCTGTGTCTCACTCTCTGTGTCTCACTCTCTGTGTCTCACTCTCTGTGTCTCACTCTGTGTGTCTCTCACTCTCTCTGTGTCTCACTCTCTCTGTGTCTCACTCTCTCTGTGTCTCACTCTCTGTGTCTCACTCTCTGTGTGTCTCTCTCTCTGTGTCTCTCTCTCTCTGTGTCTCTCACTCTCTGTGTCTCACTCTCTGTGTCTCACTCTCTCTGTGTCTCACTCTCTGTGTCTCACTCTCTGTGTCTCACTCTCTGTATCTCTCACTCTCTCTGTGTCTCTCACTCTCTGTGTCTCACTCTCTGTGTCTCACTCTCTGTGTCTCTCACTCTCTGTGTCTCTCTCTCTCTGTCTCACTCTGTGTCTCACTCTCTGTGTCTCACTCTCTGTGTCTCACTCTCTGTGTCTCTCTCTCTGTGTCTCTCTCTCTGTGTCTCACTCTCTCTGTGTCTCACTCTCTCTGTGTCTCACTCTCTCTGTGTCTCACTCTCTGTCTCACTCTCTCTGTGTCTCACTCTCTCTGTGTCTCACTTTCTCTGTGTCTCACTCTCTGTCTCACTCTCTCTGTGTCTCACTCTCTCTGTGTCTCACTCTCTCTGTGTCTCTCACTCTCTGTGTCTCACTCTCTGTGTCTCACTCTCTGTATCTCTCACTCTCTCTGTGTCTCTCACTCTCTGTGTCTCACTCTCTGTGTCTCACTCTCTGTGTCTCTCACTCTCTGTGTCTCTCTCTCTCTGTCTCACTCTGTGTCTCACTCTCTGTGTCTCACTCTCTGTGTCTCACTCTCTGTGTCTCACTCTCTGTGTCTCTCTCTCTGTCTCACTCTCTGTGTCTCACTCTCTGTATCTCACTCTCTCTGTGTCTCACTCTCTGTGTCTCACTCTCTGTGTCTCACTCTCTGTGTCTCACTCTGTGTGTCTCTCACTCTCTCTGTGTCTCACTCTCTCTGTGTCTCACTCTCTCTCTGTCTCACTCTCTCTCTGTCTCACTCTCTCTGTGTCTCACTCTCTCTGTGTCTCACTCTCTGTGTCTCACTCTCTGTGTCTCACTCTCTGTGTCTCTCACTCTCTGTGTCTCTCTCTCTCTGTCTCACTCTGTGTCTCACTCTCTGTGTCTCACTCTCTGTGTCTCACTCTCTGTGTCTCTCTCTCTGTGTCTCTCTCTCTGTGTCTCACTCTGTGTCTCACTCTCTGTGTCTCACTCTCTGTGTCTCACTCTCTGTATCTCACTCTCTCTGTGTCTCACTCTCTGTGTCTCACTCTCTGTGTCTCACTCTCTGTGTCTCTCACTCTCTCTGTGTCTCTCTCTCTCTGTCTCACTCTCTGTGCCTCACTCTCTCTGTGCCTCTCTCTGTGTCTCTCTCTCTCTGTCTCTCTCTCTGTGTCTCTCACTCTCTGTGTCTCTCTCTCTGTGACTCACTCTCTCTGTGTCTCTCACTCTCTGTCTCTCACTCTCTCTGTGTCTCACTCTCTCTGTGTCTCACTCTCTGTGTCACTCTCTCTGTGTCTCACTCGCTCTGTGTCTCACTCTCTGTCTCACTCTCTCTCTGTCTCACTCTCTCTGTGTCTCTCTCTCTCTGTGTCTCTCACTCTCTGTGTCTCACTCTCTCTGTGTCTCACTCTCTGTGTCACTCTCTCTGTGTCTCACTCTCTCTGTGTCTCACTCTCTGTCTCACTCTCTCTCTGTCTCTCTCTGTGTCTCTCTCTCTCTGTGTCTCTCACTCTCTGTGTCTCACTCTCTCTGTGTCTCACTCTCTGTGTCACTCTCTCTGTGTCTCACTCTCTCTGTGTCTCACTCTCTCTGTGTCTCACTCTCTGTGTCACTCTCTCTGTGTCTCACTCTCTCTGTGTCTCTCACTCTCTGTGTCTCACTCTCTGTGTCTCACTCTCTCTGTGTCTCACTCTCTGTGTCTCACTCTCTGTGTCTCACTCTCTGTATCTCTCACTCTCTCTGTGTCTCTCACTCTCTGTGTCTCACTCTCTGTGTCTCACTCTCTGTGTCTCTCACTCTCTGTGTCTCTCACTCTCTGTGTCTCACTCTCTGTGTCTCACTCTCTCTGTGTCTCTCTCTGTATCTCACTCTCTCTGTGTCTCACTCTCTCTGTGTCTCACTCTCTCTGTGTCTCACTCTCTGTGTCTCACTCTCTGTGTCTCACTCTCTGTGTCTCTCACTCTCTCTGTGTCTCCCTCTCTGTCTCTCACTCTCTCTGTGT